>NC_047516.1:29960541-30197151 GCF_902827115.2 Pseudochaenichthys georgianus | reverse complement strand
TTTTGTTGAATAATCTTATTTGATCAAAACAATATTAAGAGTACATACTTTCATAGGGGGAAAGTAGAAGGTCAATGATAGAAATATAGAATATAAAAGTCAAGAAGATACTAAGTGATCTCTACAATAAAACAGTTTAGTGCTGGATGTTCAAAGATATTAATAGGAGGATGTGCAAAACAGAAAAACGAATTAACCTTTATTAACACATTAAAAAATACTTTAGGTTAAGGTCTTCTTTTAAACAAGAAAAAAGCTCTGGGGGTATCTATCTACAGATGAATATTAAGCCTGACAAAGTACTTAATGTCTAAAATATTGCTTTCCTGCAATGTTAACTATGTTGAAACACTTATTTTAAATGATATTATACACATTAATTATACTCTTATGTATGTAGATAGAATAAGAAATGTGCAGAATATGACAGTTTACAGTTTACAAGGTATACAGTACACACATATTGATAGATGTCTGTTGAGGAACCTGCGACCCAAGTTGTGTATAAGATCAATACACTTTAGAAAACCTTGAAATCTTGAAAGGGATGTGCAAAATAGCCATTATACAGTTTTTAATTAACTATTAGTAGAGAATAACGAGTAATGAATATACTTTATAAAGATCTGCAGATAAATGTTTAGTCTTCTCAAGCACCAACTATCAAATATCTCTCCTGATTGTTGGCACTTGACAATCACCTTCCCTGAATTGTATTCAGGTGTAACTAAAGTCTGCTTTAAGGGTTGTTTATATTCCACATCATTAATCAGAATCTGCAAAGTAACTAAACTAAATGTAGTGGAGTAAAAATACCAGGTTAACCTCTGAATTGTAGTGGAGTAGAATAACAAAGTAACAATGAGCTGTCGTGTGGGTATATATTAATGCTGCCCATTATGGATACAAGCGATTTTCACCCATTTAGTAATTACATGTTTTAAATGTGTACACACCAATGTGTTTCCTATCGCCTAAACCTCCAGGGCTGTACACAGTTTAATACTGTCAACTTCTACATTTGGGAAAAAACGTCTTTTAAAACTACAATTCCCAGTAGAGACGTGCCATAGAGAACATGTTGCGAAACACAATAGCCAGCATCAGAGCCATTTAATAGAAGAGTTACGACATCTCCGTTCACTCCAATGGACCACTTTTTTACAGCAATGGCGGATCGTGGAGCCTCTCAATCGTTCCCCGGAAGTTAGCGCCAAGGCTGGCAGAGCTGTGGAGTTGCTGCATAATAGACCGTTCGTGACGGACTTTTAAAGGTAAGAAGAAGTTTAAAGATGTATATTGCGGATATTATCAGTACATCTGATTCAAATGAACATGTGTATTAAAGGATGTCAGTGGATTATCCCTAAATTAGTAGATTTAGGGAACGTTTACAGATAACAGATTAAGCTAGCATACCGAAGCAAGTTAGCAACACACGTTGAACAGCCTTTTAATTGTAAATTCCGTTCTCTCTATGTCATTTCGTCCAACATGTTGAATTAGAGAAGAGGGGCTTCTAAACGGGATTGTATGCGGGGGTGGAGGGAGTTAAATATTAGATAAATATAACTTTGGTGCGTGTAAGAGTGAGTGTTTTTAGCAGAGCCATATTGTGTCTTTGTGATTCTGTTGATTATTACCTGTCTGTATAATGTTACAGCACAGCTGATTTTGGATTGATGGCAAAGGGAGAGGGACTTAAGTGAGAGTGAAAACACAAGGTACGTTTAATACTACTGTTTTATATAAGTAAACACGTTATCTCCCCAAGGCAATAGGTGTGCTATATAGGTGTGTATAACCCTTTCTCCTGTCTGTTGCTCCCTCTCTCAGCACAAGAACCAGAGGGGGGTTCAATGGAGCCTGAATACCTGCACTGAGACCCTCACTCTGCACCCTGAGTCTCAACTCTCAGTGTTTTTCAAGCCTTTCCCTGTTTTTTTGTATTAAACAAAACATTAAGCTTTCCCAATGGTGTGGTTTTCGTTTTGTGAAAAAGTGCAAATGCAGTGTTTGTATATAAATCACATATTTTGGTGCTGTTGGTCGTGAAATTGCTCCTGCTGACTTGAGCCAGCCATTTTTTCCTCCGCTCTGTGTCAGTGGGGAAGCCGTACATTCGTACTCCTTTCTCTGAGCGATTGGAGCATCCCCAGGCAGCACAGCAAACCATGGTGGCGACTAGGAGGCAGCACAGCAAACCAGGTCAACACGGAGGAAAAGGCACCGACAAACTGCATGATATGCTCTTCTATGTTTATTGAATTCCATGTATTTGCAATGGATGTTCCTAAAGCAACACATTTAACATCATCATCATATCCTGTCGGTCTCCTGTCCTTTCTGAAAGCCATAAAGACGACATTAGTCATTTAGATAACTTGTGTCCTCAATTACCAGGGGATTACTGAAACTACCATGAATTTAAGAAAATGGTAGAAATGAATCCAATCTGAATTTTAAAGCATTACTTTAGATCCCCTCCCTCTAAATGTATCAATAAACATTAGAAAGTGATGCTCCTGACTACCAAACTACAAGTTTAAGAAGATAATATTGGTTTGAAATAATTCAAAGCTATAAATAAACAGCAACAGGCTCTTTAACCAAGGCACTGTTAGTAACATGTAAACTAGTTGTTCACACTAATCCTAATATTATCACTTAATATTAGCAAATTCGATTTTATTTTTGAAAACATATTGATGTAAATACATACACATATCGATTTGTTGTATAAATATTGCAAATCAAAACTTTTATTCACTAATAATTACCAAAAATCGTAGTTCTATCTCCTGTTATCAATGCATTCACATTGCTCGCCATGAACTTCCGGGGAACGATCCCTCGTCTACATGAACCACGTGACGATAACCGTTTTTGGACTTCCGGTGTCGTAACTCTTCTATTAAATAGCTCTGGCCAGCATGTGTAGTTCTGGTGGGGCGTTCGAGTCCAGTTTTGAATAGTCTGCCGTGGTTTCGTTCCATTTCAAAGAGCTTGACGCTCGGCGTAACCTTGGCGCAACATCACGGGGTTTGTCAACGGGACTGTAGTCCCAAACGATAGCTGGGGATTATGGGTAGTGTAGTGTCTTGGGCCATCCTAAATCTCGAAATGTCCCGTCTGTTTCTGGTGACTTTATTTACGGCGAAAAAGCATGCTAAAATGCCCAAGATTATAGAATTAAACGAATAAATAAAAACAAGGATAATTGTGTGGTATTGTTGAGTAAATAACAGTGTGTTATTTAGAAAAGAATAACAAATTAGAAGGAAGAGATTTAAAAAAATACAGATTTCAGTATTTTGAATCTCTAAACCCCATTTCTTTTCCTCAAAGACGACAAAAAAAGTCCGACATTATACGATTTAAAATAAAAACAAATAAATAAAAAGATAAAACACTGGCATGTAATACGTTAGAATAAATAGAATGGTTTTGAATAATAGATGACAGTAAAATCTACTTCACTTTACAGCCCCGCCCACTTTTGGGGAAACCAACGCTGTCATTTGAACGGCGATCAAGCCTGAAGCCACAGAGATCTTCTGTTACTGTCCTTTCTTCTTAGAGGAAGTACAGAAACACGTAACTCTGGATTTGTTTTAATGTTTGAGGTGCAATGAACGACACAGCAGCTTTTTGGCATGTTAAAACTATTATGTTCTGCCTCGCACATGAGAGTAACAGCTGGCGAAATTATAGCCTCGCCTACTGATTTTAATTTAACCATATATCGAGCCCGATTGTCGATTTCAAAGGTGTGCTCTAAAATGATATTTATAAATGACTATTATCATTATTATAAGCAAGACAATAAATGGCAAAGATATGTAGAAAATAAACGTATTTCAGATACGTTCATAAGGAACGTAACCTGGGAGAAAACATGTTTCTAGAAGATATGTAGAAAATAAACGTATTTGAGATACGTTCATAACAAACGTAACGTGGGAGTAAATACGTTTCTAGCTAAACGTAATTGAGAATGCAGTTTAGTTCTGTGGGAACGTAATTTTTAGGAGACAGGGTTTGCCCAAGTAGCACCGTTGGCCAGGTAAAGCTAAAGAGGAAGGCCTCGCCCACAACAGCAACACCGGCAACTTTAAAGCTGCGTCCCCAGCTGCAGCTATTCCCTGCTCCACCCTCTGGCCCTCAGATGGTGCTGCAGCTATTCCCTACTTCACCCTCTGGCCCTCAGATGGTGCGGCAGCTATTCCCTGCTCCACCCTCTGGCCCTCAGATGGTGCGGCAGCTATTCCCTGCTCCACCCTCTGGCCCTCAGATGGTGCGGCAGCTATTCCCTGCTCCACCCCAGCTTTCCTCTGGCCCTCAGATGGTGCGGCATGCAGCCACAGCTCTTCCCTGCTCCAACTTTGGGCCATTGCTCCTGGATTTTTAATCCAGTGACCTCACAGGTGCCGGTCCAGGTCGCTGCTCCACAGGCTCCGAATGCCAGCCTCTCCTCTGTTCTTCCTGCTCCTGCTCCTGCTCCTGCTCCAACCACCCGAAAGCTGACCCGCAAGGTTGTGCACAACACGTGCAAAACAGCGGAAACTGGACACAGCCAGTACAAGGGAGTTGTTTACTGCCCCTTGGTTGAGGCTTTGGCAAAGGAGCAGTGGCTGACGGAACGGGTGGCGCAGTGGTCTGTGCATCTGATCATCAGATCAAGGGGGGTGCTGGGGAACTCCAGTTCGAATACTATTATTTTCTGCCTCGCTCATGAGAGTAACAGCTGGCGAAATTACCGCCTCGCCTACTGATTTTAATTTAACCATATATCGAGCCCGATTCTCGATTTCAAAGGTGTGCTCTAAAATTATATTTATAAATGACTATTATCATTATTATAAGCAAGACAATAAATGGCAAAGATATGTAGAAAATAAACGTATTTAAGATACGTTCATAACAAACGTAACATGGGAGAAAATAAGTTTCTCGCTAAACGTAATTGAGAATGCAGTTTAGTTCTGTGGGAACGTAATTTTTAGGAGACAGGGTTGGACTTGTTTTGTATGAATTTATGTTTCATCCAATCACAGAACTTGTTGACTTATCACGAGGTTTGTCAAATCAGACAGGCGTCGTCACAACAATAGCTGGGGATTGTGGGTAGTTTAGTCTCTTTGGCGCTCCACATTTCAGAGAAAACAAGTTGTTTCTCAGAATTGAAGGGGAAAAACACAAAAGCATTGTCCACAATTTAAACCTATCAATGTCGTTTAATTAACAAGGGTAATCTGGTGTTTTTTAGTTGATGAGTAGTGGAGATATCACTGTCAAATCAATCGACAGTAAGGAGAATACTTACTTCCGGGTGTACAATTCTCCGTTATCCAATGGGAATGGACGCTCAGATTGCCTTTAAGAGCTGCCGACATACATGGATGCAGTGCTTCCCTGAGCGTCAAATACCGCTGCCGATGGGAATACATTGCAATCAGTTGAATGCTCTTTGCGTCCGTTTATGAAGCTGAAGGAGTCTCGGCGCGTCCCAACTGTACGCCACGGTCACCCTGACCAAGCGTCGCTCCTGGACGTTTAGGGAGTGAGAGTGTGTTGTCCAGTGTTGTAGTCAAGTTACCAATTCACGAGTCCAAGTCACCCTCGAGTCACCACTCTTCGAGTCCAAGTCCAAGTCCGAGTCACCAAGGGAGAGTCGTAGTCGAGTCCGAGTCCAAGTCTGAGTCACCAAAGGAGTGTCCAAGTCGAGTCCGAGTCCGAGTCATCATTACCTGTGTTCGAGTCCGAGTCCAATTCCGAGTCACTTAAGAAGAGTCCAAGTCAAGTCCGAGTCACAAGTCTTCATGTATTAATCTTCGTGGATATAATGTTTTGAAATGTAGCTGCTCCTCTACATTGCTTTTATCCTGTCTATTGAACTGCTGTGAAGCGAGTTTGGCTACAATTCTTGTAATAGGTGCTATACAAATATAAAGCTTATTTCTAATATTAATATTATTATTATATATAAATAAACTATATTTAAAATGAGTTACCTTTTAGAGAAGTGATTATATTTGTATGCCAATATTTTCCTATGGTAAAGTTTTCGTTTTGCACTTTTATTTTGATATTAATAAGATCGGGACTCTTATTTTGAAGGAACTTTTACGGGTTAAATCAGTTTATCGATAAAGATTTAGCCCCAGAAAGCACATGGCTACTTAGCATGCAAAATGATGTCATTATGCATGTTAAGTAGCCATGTGCTTTCGTGTTATGGCTGAATCTTTATTTATTGATTAGATCACGTTACTCTGATGATAGTGTTCAAGACAGCCTGTATGTCTGAACTCGATCCTTAGAGTAATGTGTTACGGAGCCTTCTCTTCAATATTGTTTCCACATAACGAGCATTTTGCTCTTTTCCAATGTGGAAGCAGAATGTGTGAAAGCATACAGCATGATGCGGGGTGTGTCTCTCTAGACTGGAATAGCGGGGCCCAGTACGTGAACTCGCCATACAGGATAGAGGACATCAGACTCCAGAGAAAATGTGCTCGAGTCCGAGTCCAAGTCGGAGCGTCAATGTACGAGTCGAGTCCGAGTCATCGTGGGGGGGGGGGAATTCACGAGTCCGAGTCCGAGTCCAAGTCATCCTGCGCGAGAATTCACGGGTACAAGTCCGAGTCGCGTCAATCAGTGTGCGAGTCCGAGTCGAGTCACGAGTCCCGAAAATCGGCACTCAAGTCCGACTCGAGTCCGAGTCCAGGACTCGAGTACTCCATCTCTGCTACATACTGAGCGGTTTCCTAAAGGTTACCACATGCCATACTGTAGTTCTTGACCAAGACAAGTTTTTCTTCAAGAAACAATGAATGTTGCTTTTGAATGTGCTGTATTATGTTGTTATTGTCACGATTCTCAGGTTATGTCACGTTTGTAGTTTTGTCTGTGTTGGTGTTTTTCTTGTCTTTGGGTTTCCTGTCTTATTGTGTAAAGTGTTCACCCCCGTTTCCTGCCTGTCTGCTTTCTGTCTGTTTCCCTCCCTGATTACTCGATTGTGTTCACCTGTTGTCCTTGTGTTTCTCCTCCCCTGTTCAGCTGTGTCGTGTTCTGTGATTACCCTTCTGTGTATTTAGTCTAGTCTTCCCCTGTGTTCCATGTCGGTTCATTGTTTCCCCTCCATGTTATTCCACTGTCTGTGTTCCTTGTGCTGCTTTGGATATTTTGGATTCTGCCTTGTTTTTGCCACAGCTTTATTATTTAATAAAGCTCGCTTTTCGTTATGCTGCATTTGAGTCCTACCTGCTTCAGCCATTCGTAACAGTTATGATTGACTATATCTGAATTAACAGGCCTCCCTGTGTCTGTCATCGTGCGGTGCATTAAAGCAGAAACCTTTGAGTCCGAAGCCAATGCAGAAGTGCTTTAAACGTGCATTATTTCTAATAGTGGCTACTCCAAAGTCTGGTTGTATAGAAGTCTGGGAGAAATGTATGTCTTTTTACTTCTTTTATGACCTCAATAAACTTTTCCCCAACAAAATGATTGTCTGAGTAGCTAGTTTAATATATGTGTCTGCTCTTTTTGTATATTGTTGTCCAATTTAGATTAATTTCTTAACCTGTTCAGGGCGTGGCTACCCTGTGATTGACAGGTCGCTAGTACGTTGTCTGGTTTGACTGTTGTCTGTGTTTTGCCTAAGAACTTTAATCCAATCCCATCGTTTAATATATGCGTCTGCTCTTTTTGTATATTGTTGTCCAATTTAGATTAAAATTGATTTCTTAACCTGTTCAGGGCGTGGCTACCCTGTGATTGACAGGTCGCTAGTACGTTGCTGGTTTGACTGTTGTCTGTGTTTTGCCTAAGAACTTTAATCCAATCCCATCAGAATTTAAAAAAATCTGTATTCACTTTTACTTTACTCCACCCTGCCGTGACACGTATGGTTCCTAAAAACCAAGATGGTCAAAACGCTAAACTGGAGGCTTCAAAATGGTGGCTTCAAAATGGTGGCCCACAAACCAATTGGTGATTTCATGTCCACTTCTTATATACAGTGTATGGGCTCGCTCCTCTGAAGCAATGACAGACAAAAGCATGCAGAGTGATGACTGAATGAAGCAACTTGCTCGCTTGCTCACTGTTTGAAACATTGACCCCATCGGACAAAATCACAGTTTTTCGCCTGTTTTTTAACTATGATGACTCTAAAAACAGCACCCCTTATCAATTTAATCAAGTACACTTCACAAAACGTAATCTCTTCAAGACAAAACAATAAAAAAAATCTCAAAATGCAAGAAAAACATAGGAGTGGTATTTAAAACGATTGAATGTGAATTGATAGGACTAGAATTCTAGTCCTATCAGGCCCGATTCTACGGGGGTGCATAAGGGTGCATTGCACCCTCATTTGAAAAGTAAAAAAAAAATGAAAAGTCAAAAATATTACATATATAATAACAATAATAATAATAGTAATAAGAAGAAGAAGAAGAAGAAGAAGAATATAGTTGAAATAAAATAAATTGTAATTGTGGTTAAATAACATTGTCTGCTGCATTTATTTGGTCAATTTAAACGGTAAGTAACATTATCATGTCAGGTGCGCGTGACCTGTGCCGCTGCGCGTTTGTCATCTGCAAGGTGCTTACACAGCAGTCGGTGATGGACATCAGAAAATGGTTAAAACAACCAGCCCTTATCGCCAGCAGTAACACTGCATCTACTGCAGGTAATAACAGTTCAGATCATGGGGACATTACGTTACCCGCGGCCACTGTCGTGGACACTAACGTCCTCCCGCCCGACTCGCCGGCTTTGCCCACCTCGCCCACGGAGGCGGAGCAGCCGTCTTTGTTGCCCCAAACACCGCCACCCCTCAGCGGCCCGCAAGTGCCAGAGGACCTCGACAAAACAGAGTCTGCCCAGGTATATTTAAAAAAGTACCCAACTCGCCTGTACAGTGGGGTAAGGCGCTCATTTTTCAGCTCATGGTTTCAAAACAGAGATTGGCTGTAAAAAAGATGCCTTCTTCTGCTATGCATGTAGACATTTCGGTTCAAGTAAGTCAGATGCCTTCACCACAACTGGCTACAACAACTGGTGCCATGCTGTTGTACGTGATAAGGGACTGGGAAGGCATGAATCATGCAAAGAGCACAGATCCATATATTTCTTAATTTTGCTCTCAAAGTGCACCAGATTGATGCTTTGAACTTCAATATTAAAAAAAATCTTCCCGGGGGGGCATGCCCCTGGACCCCTAGAGGAGGTGAGGACCCCCCTAGAGGGTGTTAGGTCCACTCCTCACTTATAAAAATAGCACTTTACCACTGCACCCTCTCTAATCTCAGATGCACCCTGAGTCATTTTGTTCTGGAACCAGGCCTGGTGTGGGTGCTGTGCTTGGGACAACTGCTAAGTAGGGTAGGTTTGAGGACATAAGTTCATTTGGGGGGTGTGGGGTTTCAGCACATCGTTACAATTCTCAAAGGGGATTTAATGACCCAAAATGTGTCCAGCTGCCAAGTGGGAGGGATGGTTGGCAGTAAATAAGCATGAGAGTCAGGAGCCAAAGAAGGCTCTGAGAGACAAACGAAAAGGGAGAGCTATGTATTGGGAATTAAAGATTGCATGTGGACAGGTAAACAGTGCTCATACAGTACTAGGACAACAATAAAACGGTATGAGAGAAAAGAAGGGATTTTTAGATGTGACTTTCTGATCTGATAGTACAAGTTGAGCAGCTGAATTAATGGCTAATGGAACTGCAGTATCATCAAGGGAGGGCAAGATTAAGTGATTTCAAGAGGGTTGAGCATAAAAAACAATAAATGCTTTAATGGAATACACTTTAATTGTGGGATCGGACAAATGTGTCTGGTGTTAAGAATGTCATACCCAATCAAAAACATAAATGGAAGATATTCTCCATATGATAAATGACAAAAAAAGATCTGACAAGAATACCTAGGTTTATTGTCCAGGGGCATTTTTACAGACCTATATATCTGGCTTTTCTTACAGCGATTACTGTAGCTGCAATATTGTGCCTCAACTGCTGAGCAGAAGACTTCAACAAACAGGAAGGAATGATGCCGGAGTGAGCATAGGGTCAGGAAGAACTGTCAACATACCTGTCTCCCCTAGATGCTATCCGTACTGAAAGACTTTCCCCTGGGAGTGAGGTCACACAACACCTCAACAGTTTGTTCCCATGAGATGTCACGCTCCCTAAAACTCACCAGAAAATCGCCTTATTGCTCCCCACAACTACCATCTAATACCTTATACTTCTACTCTTTTTATTTTTTTAGATTTACAGTTTTTGCAGTATCTTGCAATCCCTGCACATCTTTAAATCCTAACCTACATAAACTGTGAATATCCGAACCTTTACTATAAGATGTGACAGCTACGAAAAAGGATGGATTCAGCATTAATGGTAATTTATGTGACACATCTCTGTCTATTCAGCATTAACGTTGTCATTGTCAGGTTTAAATGCCACTATAAATCAATATATTACTTGGCACCGCTTAACCATTAGCTGCAACAACAGCGAAGGAATGTGCTGTATGTAGCACTTTTGAAGCACTGGCAGCCAAACTACCAACCCAGTCTCATAAAAAAACGTGTAATAACTTAGTTGGTCCACAACTTGGGACGTAGTATTTCCACAAAAACGCCTCTTAAATGGTAAGATCCCTACGTTTTTTTTCACCATTAATTCCAATGGCTGGCGTCTATGTCACGTGATCTTCAAATTCCTCCCTGCAGAAAAAAAAAACATGGCCGAACTTTGTTTTATTCTCGGTGGAAAATGCCTATTTTAAGGTTAGTTTGGCCATTAAAATGCATTTTGATGTAATTTGATGCGAGAAATATGAGTTGTTATTTCAGATTATTTGTGCAGTGGATGTACATGATCTTTAGTTTGCTAGTTATTACGAAGATTACTTGAGAAAATTGTGTCTATACAACGTTTTCATTGTTACCAAGGTGGTTGCTAGGGACGCTGCTATCGATATTATTTCTGTTATGTTGTGTAACTGTTTAATGGTGTTATCTTTATTGCTACCCCCTTCCCCGTCAATGTATAGTGTTGGTCTACAGCCTAAACATATTAGTTTAACAAAATCCGCATCTAAAGATAGCCTACGTTATTTTCCCCCTGTGCAATTCCAGTCTCACATCTCACAGCACATCGTCATTAACAAATACCGGAAACAGACCGAAAACATTTAAAAATAATAATAATACTTTATTCCGAGTGTGCTTGCTTTTCTCTTTGAAAGTCATCACATAACGGCATTGTAATACACGGTTGTAATTCTCCATTTACTCAACAATAACACATAATTATCCTTGTGTTTATTTATTTGTTTGATTAATAAACACAAGTTGGAGTCCGTCAGGACCGAGGGTCGGACCAGCTCATTTGCTTTAGAGAATATTACACCCGGAAGTAAGTATTCTCTCCGCTTCGCTTGACATACCCTGTGATAGTCCTCAAGCTCTGTGATTGGAGAGTGTGCTCCGAGGGTTAAGCCGAGCGTCGAACAGCACTTGAAATGGGATCGAACCACGGCAGACTGTCCAAAACTGGATTTGAACGGGACCACCCCGTCCCCCCCTCCCCGTCCCCAGAACTACACATGCTGGCTATTGTGTTTCGCAACATGTTCTCTATCTATGGCACGTCTCTACTGGGAGTTGTAGTTTTAAAAGACGTTTTCATATTTCCCATAATAAGAAGTTGCCAGTAGTGATGGCAGTTTGACACTGAAGCTTCGAACGGAGCTTCAACCCTGGACTTCCTATTCCATAGAAGCAGTGCTTCGAAGCTTGCTTCAAATCACGTGACATGTGACGTCCGAAGCAGCAACTGCTTCAAGTCACGTGACATGTGACGTCCGAACCAGCAACTGCTTCATTTCCTGAATGAATCACTTGACTGGTTCACGGTCCATTCACGCGATTCAATGCACTGCCTCGTCTCGATTCTGACAGGTGACAGGTTGAAACCGTTTCAAATTTGAGCGCTTCAACACTTTATAACCGCTCTAAACAATGCGCAATGTGTGGGTTGTTGTTGCTGTTGAGTTGTTGTTGGCATTGCATTTGAATTGGATCATTATAGAGCAAGCCAGGAAGAAAGATAGGTCGTTATGGCTCGTGAAACACTTCGAAATGTGGAGAAGCTGTGAACAAAAAGAAAATGAGTAACATAAAATTAAAAACACTTCAATGGTCTAAGGAATAGATAGCCCAGTGGATAGAGCCGGCGGCCAGGGTGCGGCGATGTCCTCCGCGCAGCTGGTTCAAAGCCTGGAATAGTTCAACTTTTAATCATTGCTTTTCAACTTTAATACTTTAATAACTGATAAAAGGCCCTCTCAGCCCAAAAAAAGGTCCAGCACTCTCTAGTCTCTTCTCATTAACCCAATACACACAATTATCAATCTTTAATTGCAAATAGAACATGATATTCAGTCTTAGTGTGTGTGTGCATCGAATATTTTTCAAGGCAAAGATACGTTAAATCCACTGCAGCCTTGCACTTCGCCAGGAGAGGTCGCTGTAACTGAAGCTTCGAGAAATGAACCTATTTCCGACACAATTGTCCAAGTGGTTCGAAGCTTCATTCAAAGCTTCATTTTGCCATCACTAGTTGCCAGTATTCAACTGTGTACATCCCTGGAGGTTTAGGGGATAGGAAACACTCAAATTTAAAACATATAATTAATAAATGGGTGAAAATAGCTTGTGCCCATAATGGGCAGCATTAATATATACACACATGCCAGCTAAGGTCAGAAGAGCTTTATTTAACAGCTGGTCTTATGTATGTGACCCCTCCTGTTGTTCATTGATAAGCCTGAAACATGCACTTGTCAAGGTTCAGAGGCACATTTTGCAAATATGGCAGTAGCCATCGATCATCTTAATATAAGATATACTTTATTGATCCCAAGTTGGAAACATTTGCGTTACATCAGCATGTGTAACAGTTGTAAATATGCAGTGGTGTTTATTTGTAAATCATTTAGTATAATCACACAAATTCTGTGTTTTATATTTAATAATTCTGTGTTCTTTATTTATTGATTGTTCAATACTGTGGAAATTGATGTGAGATATTGTACCAAAGAACTGTGATACATGTAAAAGGGCAGAAAGTCTTGTTGCACTTTCCAGACATTAAAAGAGGTCTGTTGAGTTCCCTGGTAATTATCAAATAGTAGCAGTTAAGTGAATACTGTTCAAGCAATACCTGTGTTTGTGTTTTATACTGATTTCTCTGTTTTGATCCTTTCATAAATGTGAGGACTAAAATGGCGAGAGACAAAGGGCTGTAAAAAATGAGTTTTATTGCAGTGGGGGAGGTCGAGGTATGCAGCACAGGGGGTGTGGGCCAGGGGAGAGGAAATTCTGTTTGAGATCTCTGGCAGGCCAGGTTTTAAGGAAATCTATGTATCTTGAATAAGTATGTGTGAGTTTATACATTCCTGTGTGTTAATAGTTGAAGGAACAAAAGGTACATTTTTCCTCTCCAATATAGAGAGGTTTTTTTATAGATTTCTGAAACAATGTTCCCTTTTTTGTTAGAAATAGATGAGCACAATAGTTTTTTCTTTGACTGTTTACCTGTTTATCAAAAGAGTGTTTTAAGCTATTTGTGAAGAAGGAAGATGCAGAATTAAGGGTGATTTCTGTTTGGAGTGTAAAGATTATCCCTGATAATGTTTTCTGGGTTAAACCATCGATAAGTTTTACAAATGGGGAGGGACATTTTCCTTGAGTTTTAATGGGGTGCCTTCCCAACACCTGTGGCTTTCAAAGCTGCCAGACGCTGATTTCCCTGTGAGATAGCGTTTTGGTATCTCCCCAATGAAACACCACCCCTTCTTTACACTAGGGAAATGTTTTTCTGGTGGTTAGTTCTCTCTTCATACGCTGTCAAGACGAATAGGATGTCCGCAGTGCGTGAATAAGGGCGGGAGTACTCCACACATTGCTTATATGATTATTTGAATTGTATAAGTAATGTATTATATTATATCGTATTGCATTATACTACTTTGTTTAATTAAAACGGATTATTGTTTAACTGGTATCCTGTTGTCTTCTAATTCCTTCCCTGTTATGATTTCAAGCAGGACTCGTCAAAACAACACGCGGTGAGGAGTTGGGTTGTAAAAACCCCCACCTCGCAACAATACCTGACAAGGCCGGAGATGAAATATCTACATACATCTTATAAGAGTATAATACATATGTATAATATCAGTTAAAATAAGTGCTTCAACATAGTTAACATTGCTGGAGGTATGCACAAATATTGATAGATGTCTTGTAATGCACTATTGAGGAACCTGCGACCCAAGTTTTTCATTCATTGCATAACTACACCGTTTGTCTTTATGTCTTTATAAGGATCCCCATTAGCACTAGCATGAGCATTGGCTATTCTTCAAAACATACATAAACATGTATATGTCAATACACCTTAGAACATCTTGAGATCTTGAAAGGGATGTGCAAAATAGTCATTATATACTGTCTTTAATTAACTATTAGTAGAGAATAACGATTAATGAATATACTTTAGGGATCCTATTAATATCTAATAATAAAAATAATGAAATTCAATAACATGCTTTAACCACTAGGTGTCCCTTTATATCAGCTGTGCACCTTTATGGTGTAAATACAGATGTTGTTAAACTAATACGTTTGCGCTGTGGGCCAGGGGAAGGGGGTAGCAATAGAGATAACACCATTAAGCAGTTACACAACATATCAGAAATAATATCGATAGCAGCGTCCCTAGAAACCACCTTGGTAACAATAAAAACGTTGTATGGACACAATTTCCTGAAGTAATCTTCGTAATAACTAGCAAACTAAAGATCATGTACATCCACTGCACACATAATCTGAAATAACAACTCATATTTCGTGCATCAAATGACATCAAAACGAATTTTAATGGCCAAACTAACTTTAAAATAGGCATTTTCCACTGAGAATAAAACGAAGTTCGGCCATGTTTTTTTTTTCTGCAGGGAGAAATTTGAAGATCACGTGACATAGATGCCAGCCATTGGAATGAAGGGCGTTTTTGTCGAAATACTATGTCCTACGTTGTGGACCAACGTAGTTATTACACGTTTTTTTGTGAGACTGGGTTGAAACTACTCACTGTATGAGGGATTCACTTGTACTACATTATAGTATTCTGAAGCAACCCAGTCTCACGGCATTTTGTGTTATCTAATAATAAAAATAATGAAATTCAATAACATGCTTTAACCACTAGGTGTCCCTTTATATCAGCTGTGCACCTTTATGGTGTAAATACAGCCCTACCAATTGGATCAAATATAAAAGTCAGCCGAATTAGTTTTGATACTGCGAGGAGACGTATTGTGTGAAAAGAAATGTAAGATGTTGTTTAATTGCTGATATATTTATGATCCACGTCACGTATTCAGTTTTGGCGGGAGTTCCTCATGTTTGTCTAGAAGTCTTCTCATCAGGGCTCTATAAATAGAGAACTACGGCAGATATGTAATATTTAATGCAGCCGAACCGTGTATTACAATGCCGTTATGTGATGACTTTCAAAGAGAAAGCAAGCACACTCGGAATAAAGTATTATTTTTAGAGCCGGGACTCGATTAAAAAAATTAATCTAATTAATTAGAGGCTTTGTAATTAATTAATCGAAATTAATCGCATTTTTTATCAAATATACATATTTGACCTGAGAACAGTGAGAAGCAATTTTCACATGTATTTTACTCCAAGCTTAGATGGCCCTGTGGGCCATCTAAGCTAATTTACAGATGGCCCTGAGCTCAATAGAGATTGCCCTGAAAAATGCACCCGGACGAAATGGCACGAAGGGTTTGGGGGGCCTCCGTCCCCCTAGAAAATTTTGATTTTTGCAGGTCTTAGATGCTGTCTGGTGCATTCTCTAGACTGAATTATAAGATGAACCACCACAATATTATATTGTACAATTTCAATTTTATTCTTCATTTCACTTGTTTGTTTGTTCTTGTTTGTGTTTGCTCGCTTGCATGCCCTGCATAGCTATAAGAAATACTCAAGTTGTTGGTCAAAACGCTTTCCATCTGATGAAGGCAGATGCCTTCCCAGATGGAAAAAAGTAGAAAACATTACATTCAGTTATAACTGCCAAAACAAACATTATTTACACTATTATGGCCCCTGTTAAAAATGTTTGTAATGTTAACTACTGTAAGTTGGTCGAACGAATGCCTCCTCATCCGGAAGCTGACCGAGCTGACCCGAGCAGCAGTCGAGAGGAGCCGAGCGCATCCGCGAAGCACACATCAGAGTTCCCGTTAGCCGGCAAATCTAAATATCTTCGGTCAAAATAATTTCCCTTTAGAGCAATACCGCTTCAGTTGCGCCACTTATGTGACAGACAAGAAGAGTATGTGACAGACAAGAATAGTCAACTCTAATGTCTAACACTTAATGTGGAGAAAGAGATGTCCTGTATGGGTTGATTGTGCGTTGATCTGTTGGTAATGCCTCGGGATTCCGGTAAGCATGTAAACAAATGCATAATGCCGCGCTATACTTTGTGGCCTCATCCAGTTGCAGAGCGACACTTATTGTGTAGTTGTCTTTTAATAAGCAGGTAGTCATATCATTAGCTAGAACTAGCTGGATCTGATCGATATGGACATAAACGCGAGTGAAGACTAATCTGACGGGAGAGAGAGATCAGCTGCTGCTGACGAGTCGAGACTCGACACGCAGCTCTGCATAACCACATGCAGCGGTGAGCGGAACAAAACACACACTTCAGGTTAGAATATCACACGTAGCTATTTTAATTACCTCTCAAACTACCTAAACTAGTTATAGATATGTTTAGTTTTACTGTCGGGTTACTCATTACTGGATCCGCGAGCTGCATGATACTGGCATAATAGATTGCCCGATCGGGCAACCAGCAGGTGAGGCTTCATTGCCCGAGCTAAATACTAGATGGCCCCTTATTTTCTCAGACGTGGACTTACTTATCCTGGCCCTGAAACCAGTCATCTGGTTGAGTGTGGGTTGGGTCAGGGTGTGGTTCCTTGCACTCGGAGTCGGGCTAACGTCCACGCTAGCTGCTACATGCTTTGCATTTAGGTGATACTTTAGGCTTGATGTGCTGCGGTGATATGCAAATTCTTTTTTGCATAATTTGCACACAACCGTGCTCTTGTCGACGCTTCCATCCGTCCGTTTTTAAAACAAAATTTCCCATCCACGGGGCCGACCAAAGCGGTCTCATCAGCTTGTTCGTTCATGTTTGACTATTGTTCACCGTGGTTTGTTGTTGTTTGAAGTCCCATGCTGAAGTCATGAATGTTAGTTGGTGCTCCAGTATAATCGGTACGCCTGAAACTCATCCAGTGAGAAACGTTCCGCTGTGCAAAAATAAGTGCGATTAAAGTGCGATTAAAATGCGTTAATTTTTTTAACGCGTTCATTTTTGTGTAATTAATTAATCTTAATTAACGAGTTAAAGTCCCGGCCCTAATTATTTTAAAAAAATGTTTTCGGTCTGTTTCCGGTATTTGTTAATGACGATGTGATGTGTGAGACTGGAATTGCAAAGGGGAAAATAACGTATCTATGCCACAATTTTAGATGCGGATTTTGTTAAACTAATATGTTTGCGCTGTGGACCAACACTATACTTTGACGGGGAAGGGGGTAGCAATAAAGATAACACCATTAAGCAGTTACACAACATAACAGAAATAATATCGATAGCAGCGTCCCTAGCAACCACCTTGGTAACAATAAAAACGTTGTATGGACACAATTTTCTGAAGTAATCTTCGTAATAACTAGCAAACTAAAGATCATGTACATCCACTGCACACATAATCTGAAATAACTCATATTTCTCGCATCAAATGACATCAAAATGCATTTTAATAGCCAAACTAACTTTAAAATAGGCATTTTCCACCGAGAATAAAACGAAGTTCGGCCATGTTCTTTTTTTCTGCAGGGAGAAATTTGAAGATCGCGTGACATAGATGCCAGCCATTGGAATGAATGGTGAAAAAAAAACGTAGGGATCCTACAATTTCAGAGGCGTTTTTGTCGAAATACTACGTCCTACATTGTGGACCAATATAGTTATTACACGTTTTTTTGTGAGACTGGGTTGAAACTTCTCACTGTATGAGGGATTCACTTGTACTGCATTATAGTATTCTGAAGCAACCCAGTCTCACGGCATTTTGTGTTATTGTTACGGTGTGTGAAGCAGGTAGGACCCAAATGCAGATTAACGTAAAAATAATTCCTTTATTCCAAGGCTATGCTGACAAATACAGAACAGAACACTCACCGAGGACAAGCCAATACACAAGACAACCCGACAAAGAGAGACAGAAAACCAAGAACTTAAATACACCCAGGACTAATCACATAAACACGAGACAGGTGAGGAGGGAGGAGAAAACACATAGGTACCAGGTGAACACAATTGGGTAATCAGAGAGGGAAACCGACAGAAAGCAAACAGGCAGGAAACGGGGGTGAACACTTTACAAAATAAAATAGGAAACCCAAAGATAGAAAAGGACAAGAAAAATACCAACACAGACAAATCCTAACAGTACCCCCCCCCCTCAAGGGACGGATCCCAGACGTCCCAAAACAAAAAACAAAAATCTCAAGCAGGGTGGGTGGAGGGGGTCCGGAGGAGGGACGCATCACTAAGCCACCAGGGTGGGAGGAGGGGGTCAGGAGGACGGGACTGAACTGACCGCCCAGGGGCAAGGCAGAGGACCAGGAAGGGGTCTCGGGCGGACGGCCCGGGGGTAAGGCGGAGTCCAAAAAGGGGGACTCGGGCGGACGGCCCGGGGGCAAGACAGAGTCCAAGGTGGGGACCATGGAGGGGCGAAGGCAGCGGCAGGAAGAGTCAGGGGGCCGGGCCCGAGGGCGAGGACCGCTGCACTCAGGGGGCCGGGCTCGAGGGCGAAGACCAGACAGCTCCGCAGGCCAGGCAGGAAGGCGCTGACGGGACAGCGCCGGAGGCCGGGCATGACCCGGTGTCGGAGCTGGTGGGACAGGCCTCGGCAGGATCCCCCACGGAAGAGGACCAGGACACGGGATTGGCAGGACCCCCGGCAGGAGAGCAGTCGGCAGGACCACCAACGAGACAGGACACAGGGTTGGCAGGACCCCCGGCAGGAGAGCAGTCTGCGGGACCTCCAACGGCACAGGACATGGGGTTGGCAGGACCCCCGGCAGAAGAGTAGTCTGCTGGACCTCCAACGGCACAGGACATGGGGTTGGCAGGACCCCCGGCAGAAGAGCAGTCGGCGGGACCCCCAACGAGACAGGACAAGGAGCCGGCAGGACCCCCGGCAGGAGAGCAGACGGCGGGACCCCCAACGGGACAGGACAAAGGGCCGGCAGGACCCCCGGCAGGAGAGCAATCGGCGGGGCCTCCAACGGCACAGGACAAAGGGTTGGCAGGACCCCCGGCAGGAGAGTAGTCGGCGGGACCTCCAACGGCACAGGACTAAGAGTTGGCAGGACCCCCGGCAGAAGAGCAGTCTGCGGGACCTCCAACGGCACAGGACATGGGGTTGGCAGGACTCCCGGCAGAAGAGTAGTCTGCGGGACCTCCAACCGCACAGGACCTGGGGTTGGCAGGACCCCCGGCAGAAGAGTAGTCTGCGGGACCTCCAACAGCACTTCAGTAGGGACTTGAGATGGGACTAGAGAAGGGACTAGGAAAGTGACCTGAGGAGGGACTAGGGAAGGGACTACAGGAGGGACCAGAGGAGGAACTAGAGAACGAAACTCGAGAGGAGAACTAGAGAGGGGACTCGAGGAGGGACTAAAGGAGGGACTAGAGGATAGACTAGAGGAGGGAACTTGAGAGGGGACTCGAGAGGGGAACTAGAGAGGGGACTCGAGGAGGGACTAAAGGAGGGACTAGAGGAGGGACTCGAGGAGGGAACTCGAGAGTGGACTGGAGAGGGGACTCGAGAAGTGACTAGAGATGGGACTAGGGAATTGACTAGAGGCGGGACTAGAGATGGAACTTGAGAGGTGACTCGAGAGGGGACTGGAGATGGGACTAGGGAAGTGACTCGAGGAGGGACTTGAGAAAGGAATTGAGTAGGGACTATGGCAGCTGGGACCAGGACTGGGGCGGGAACCATGGCTGCTGGGGCCAGAACTGGGGCTGTAACCATGGTTGCTAAGGCCGGAACCAGGACCAGAACCATGGCTGTAAAGTCCGGTTCCGGAGCAGGGACCATGGCTGCTGGGATCGGCACTGGAGCCGGAACCATGGCTGCTGGGCAGGGAACCGGAACACGGATCCATGGCTGTGTGGGGTGGTACTGGAGCACGGTACCATGGCTATGTGGGATGGTACTGGGGCACGGAACCATGACTGCTCGGGGCTGAACTGGTTCTGGAACCCTGGCCCTTTGGGCTCGTGCTGCCAACCTGGCCTTGCGACCCCTTCCTTTAGGAGCCGTTTGGAGGCTCCGTGGACCTCCAAAGGCCAGACGAGTACCAGCGAATGGCTCCTGGACAGTAGCAAACACTGGGTGAGAAGCAGGGGCTGACGCCAGACGGACCACACCGATGCGTGTGGTGTCAAAACAGGAGTTGGGAGACCTGGGTCTGTCAGGACTGGGAAAACAAATTGTGAGGTAATCCAAAAGCCTGGCAGGTAAGAATTTCACCAAACTTTGATTCCTCAGTGTAAGGTGGACTGCTTCTGCCAGAGCAGCATCTCGCTGCTGAACCCTGACCGCTCCTATCCATTGATCAGAGCAGGTAGCCAAAGAAAAAGTAAAATCCAATAATTCCTGCTCAAAAGGATCTGCTGGGCCCATATTTAAGGTCGGGTTGTAATGTTACGGTGTGTGAAGCAGGTAGGACCCAAATGCAGATTAACGTAAAAAGAATTCCTTTATTCCAAGGCTATGCTGACAAATACAGAACAGAACACTCACCGAGGACTTTTTTTTTTTTTTTTTTTTTAAATTAGAAAATTCACAATTCAACATTTTCAATTTTTTAAAACAATCAAACATAATAATCATGCATAACATGACAAAAATAAAAGAAGCTTAATGCAATTAGCCAAAAGAAGATTCAATTTATAATTCTCCTTTCATTCAATTTAACATTATTTGTTTTATTTTTTCAAATAATAATTTGTTTTTCAATATATTTTTTGAATGAAAATATTTTTAATTCAGAGCTCAACTAAGAAATATCCGTTTTGACGAATATACAATTTTAAGGTTACGCATAGGCCTGCACATGCGCATTAAACAGAAAGCTATAAAACAGGACCGTCTTCACACAACCCAGGCCGCCCAGGAAGAGAGTCATTTCTCAGCACGACAGATCTTTTCCTTTCACTGGTTGCTTTCCCGAGCTCCCCCTCTGTTGTACCCGCTCTCCTTTTCTCCACCTCCCTCTCCTTGTCCGATTTTCGTCTAGCAATCAGCCCGGCGTTCTCTGCTGAGGTCGTCGTCGTCGTCTTCTTCTTCTTCTTCTCCTCCTCCTCCTCCTCGCACCCGTTTCTTCTCGTGCCTCGGCCCCTCTGCTCATCATTAGGGCTACCGAAGACCATGGCGCCCCCAGGGTCCTCCCCCAGCTCTCCCTCCTCCATTCCGGAAGCCTCCGAGATGTCTTCCACCTCCTCAGGACTCCAAAACTTCTTTCCCCCTCCGCTGCTCCCGTCGCCGCCTCTGCTGCTTCCATCGGCGCCTCCGCCGCCCTGCCTTTACGTGTTGGTGTTGGTGAACACGAATGAATAGATTCAATGTTGTGACTATAACACGAAATGCCGTGAGATTGGGTTGAAATGCCGCTTAACCACATTAATAAACAACGAACCACGGCACTCTGGAGAAAAGTATAAAGTGAGAGAAGTAGCTCTTTAATGTAATCTGGTGATTAAAAGCAACACGATCATCATCCCGATGCAGTGTTGTTGTTGTTGTTAGCGGCGTTGGGGAGAAAATCAGCGACGTAAGCGATTATGTCATGATCGCGCATGTGCGCTGGAAACACAACTGCGCTAAAAAGAAGAACCAGTCCAGAACCAGAAGAGTACTAGCACGGAGCTAGAGCTGGAACTGGTTTGGTGGAAAAGGGACATTATTCTGGCCCCTGGGCATGTAGCAATGATGTACACATTGACAGATAGTTAAACAGTTTATTGTTGAAATCTTGTGAAACTGAAAGTAAAAAGCACAAACATTGCAATCAATACAATGACATGCTATAAAATACAAACATAAATGAAATCCATAAACATAGATGAATCATCAACTTACAAACAATGCCTCTCCAAGGTCCACATGAGCAGATGGAGCTGGATGTTTGAGGAGGTACAATAACATGTGGCACTCTAGGGCTGAAGTCGAATAGTCCATTTAGCTTAGGAACCTTCCTAAAGGAGTGAAATGACCCGGAAGTCTCTCAGTGGCAGCCATGATAAGTGCCGTTCAAATTCTCTAGAATGATGAGAATGATAGGAAAGGAGGTTTCAAACTTCCTTTATAACCTCCTTTAGCTTAGGAACCACTGGACCTCCCTAACCGACAGGAGAAGCGAAAATACTTCCCCACAATGCCTTGCAGCCGCAGCATTTGCCGTCACTCAACAGTCGGCCGTTCACGGAAACAACCGATTATGACCGAGAAATTATATCATGAAAGTTACGGTGCTTATTAAGCATTTTAAAACATAGGTGGTAAGTTGCCAAAGTGCTTTGTTTTGAACGTTCATCAGTATTATAATCAAAAAGAGAAATATGAACGTTAGTTTTCACTGAAATTATCAAATAAAGTCAACATTTCAGTCTTTACTGAGCTGTGTGGGGTTTGTTCAACTTTTAAAAGATGTTTGAATGGTGATATACACAGTGATAGATGTTAAGGACTAACGTTTATAATAAATACATCTGTATTGATTTTAAGATCTTTAGTTCATACAATCATACGTATTGGGATCATTTGTATTAATGTGGAGAGGGTGACGAGCATAAGTTTCACTTTCCTTTTTTATTTCAATTCCAACTTTGGTCATGAAGAATATGTTTCTCTGTTGTCTGAGCAGCAGCATCAGAGCACGGTGCAGAGTCTCTAGATGAGTTTACAGTAGTCCCTCATTCTTATTAAACATCCATGTTGTAGTCCGCTGTATAGAAAACTGTGGTTTCCATAGTTTCCCCACAGCAGCAGACGCACACAATGACGTCCGCTGGCGCATCATAAACACGTCGGTTAGTGAAAGTGCATTCGGATTCTCTAAAGTACCGCAGTCTCTTCTCCTAAGTCCTTTTGAATTCTACTATCCACTATCCCTTAACCCCGTGACGTTTCACTCAGAGGTCAAGGAATAGACGATAGGGTTAGAACTTAGGAGCTGATTTTTAAACTATCCGACTGCAGCCCAGCTGTTCTGCTGGAAAAACATGGCCGCTGACCTTTCAACTCAGTCATGTGACCATGCAATGTGACATCTACTGACCAATGAAAACACCTACATCCAAAAATAGCATGAAAAGGCTGCAATCACGCCAGTTGCCTTTAGGAGGTGCTATCACAACAACAAAAACGAAACTTACATGTAACGTGACACTCCCCGCCTGGTATTGAACACAATAGCACTATTGGAGAACAAACTACTGGGAGGTAAGTAACAGTCCGTGTAACTCCTAGGGCAGGGGTCTGCAACCTTTTTGACCAAAAGAGCCATTTTGCTCCTTTTTCCCCAAAATGTGTTTGTCTGGAGCCGCAAAACATATTTCATAGTTTTTTATTGTTATATCAAACAAAAACTACAGTTTTTTCCATTTATTAGGCTATTTATTACATGATATAAAACTGTTAACCTCTAATAAGAAACAAAGAACTCTTATAAGGAGAATTAAAAATAATACACGGGCCTACTTTAAAATAAATTAAACACAGCACTTGGGGAGTCCTCTGCACATTTGAAGGGAAAAAAAAGTATTATTAAAATGGGCCCACTTTGAAATAAATAAAACATATAGCTGCACCCTAAAAAGAGTTAAAGGATAGGGGAGGTAAGAATGGAGAAACCAGCTCGAGTGCGCTAGAATTTGAAAGTACACAACCGGAAAAAATCTGCCACTTCCTCACAGAGCCCCTCCTCCAACACACACGAACGCGCACATGACCAATGAGGGCACGAGATCAGTCTGTGCCCCGATGGAAGGCTGACAGGCAGGCAGGCCATCCAGTTACTTTAACCAGGGCCGAGGCAGATGATTGGTCGTGCTTTTTACAGTGCCACGGATTCCAGAGATTAATTTTTGTATGTATTTATTGTCAAAGCATTTAATATGTTCATTGCTATCGGGACGTTAAGAGCATTCCATGGAATATAACAAAAAGTGTTTTCTGAAATAAATGACATACCCCATTGAATTATGATCTTCAGCTGTCTTCCTCTCCCTCGTAAAGGCTGCACCACCGTTGACAACTTCTCTCTACATATCAAACAAACCGGTGAACCAGCATCGTTTGCTGTGAAAGCAGATAACTCTGTCCACACGGAATTAAATCCTGTGTTCCTCCGGTACTTTTCTTTGATTTATCCATAGCTCGCTCATCGAGCCGGGGGTCAGGTTATTCGCCTCCAAGAAAAGGCGCTCGCGCGGGACCGTAGCAGGATGTGACGCATAATTTAGTTGACCTAATTAAAACCGTTTTGTTTTTTATTTATGTGTCACAGTATCACCTCAAAATACAAGATACGAAACATTTTCAACCATGCAACAAAATATAAATAGTCCTACAAATACTTGTATTTCCTTCTTATTTTTGTCTAAACTCAAGGGAGCCAGAGCAGAGGGCTTAAAGGGCCGCATGCGGCCCGTGGGCCGCGGGTTGCCGACCCCTGCCCTAGGGGGACATAAGCGCCACCACCTCTGTGATGGGACGGATGAAGGTCTTTGAGGCCCCTCCTCGGTCAACTTTAGGTTCCAACTTCCTGACCTTACCATCGCTTACAGGAAAAGTTTTTGCAACCAGTGCCATGGGCCACTGTTTTTTTTTCACCTGAGTATTGCGAAGAAGCACCAGGTATCCTTGCTTAATGTTGTGATGGCTCTTTTGCCACTTTGAGCGACTCTGAAGAGTTGAGAGATGAAGCCAAGTTGAAGACCTCTCAAATTGCTGAGAGCCGCGGTTTCTGTTGCTGCATTCTGTGAATTGAGTTCGAACTTCTGCGTCAGAGTCTGGCTCTATGAGGTCATAAGATGTTTCCACGTTGTGCTCTGTACGTTGGAAGATCTTACTACCCAGTGAGTCGTCTTTGGTGCGCCAAGCTGAACCACTAGCGAGCTGTGAACTTTCCACGTCAAAAGAACTGCGGACCCCATGTTTATTCTCAGCGAGTTTCTCTTTCGGAGTAAGATGGTTCAGACAGGGCATGAAGTGAGAGTGATGCCCGTTCTCGAGGATGTGAGTGCGGAACACACTTGCATCTTTGGGTTTGTGAGCTGAGCCTAGACGGCTTCACCAATGATGACCCAGCCAAGATCCAAGCGTTGGGCATATGGTGCCTCATTGGGTCCATTGTGCTGGTCTCTCACCTTGTGGACTTGTAGGACGTCCCGCCCAAGGAGAAGAAGGATCTGAGCCTCTGGATCAAGTTGTGGAATATGCTGAGCAATGGAGTGGAGGTGAGTGTGACATCCATCCACCTCTGGTGTAGGTATCTCTGACCTGTCTTTCAGGATGTAGTTGCATTCTATGAGAGTCGAGAGATTAATGCTGAGACTTCCATCTAAAGGTTGTGCAATGAAGCTTGTGGCTCTCCTTCCAGAAATCTCAGTGAGACCAGCGCATGTCTGTAGTGTGTAGGGAGTATCTGTGCCTTCAACGCCAAAGAGGTCAAATAACTCTGATCTGGCAAGTGATCGATTGCTCTGGTCATCAAGGATAGCGTAGAGTCTCACTGACCTGTCAGGTCGTCCCTTAGGATGCACTGTGATGAGACAGATCTTTGAGCAGGAGCGTGGCCCGTTGTTTTCTCCACAGACCTCCGTACACTTAGAGTTCACTGTCGGAGATGAGTCAGTGTCATCCTCCCCGCCGTTCTCTGACTCAGGGTTCTGGTTATGCCATGGAGCTGGCCCAGGATGAAGAGCTGCTATATGCTTGGTGCTGCTATATGCTTGGTGCTGTTGCACTCTTTACATTGAACTGCAATCGTACAGTCTTTTGCAAGATTAAGCTAGAAGAACAACATCTAAAACATATGCCACCCTGCCTAAGAAATTCCTTGCGCTCTTTTAGTGTCTTGGTCCTAAAGCCTCTGCAATATTTAATTGGGTGAGGCTTTTTGTGGATAGGACATTGCTTTTCAACATCGGGCTTGACACTGGAAGTCTCGGTATTGTCAGAGTCAGACATAGAAGAGACCTCCGTCATGTGCGAGGAGTTCTTAGAGCTGTCCATCTTCTTAACTGTGTTATCCTGCTTCACTATTGCAACAGTTGAAGAAGACAGAAAGAAACTTGGGTCGTTACGGATGTAGGCCTCTCTGCAAACGAAGTCAGCAAAGTAGGTGAATGGGGGGAAATGCACATGGTTCTGCTCTTTGTACATACTCCCATGAGACATCCATTTATCCTGAAGGTTGAATGGCAACTTCTCCACAATAGGGTTCAGGCCACTTGAGGTGTCTAAGTAAGATAGCCCAGGTAGGTTGCCTTCTTGCTGTGCTGATACTAGCTCCTGTAGCAGATCGCCAAGCTCTCTGAGCTTCACAGGATCTCTGTTGTTGATCTTAGGGAACTGCTCCACTCTGTCGAAGAGAGCCTCCTCGATCATTTCTGGTGACCCGTAACAGTCCTGAAGACGAGACCATGCCATAATTAAGCCTTGAGCTGAGTCGTTGACATGGACAGCTCAAATCCTCTTAACGTGTGCTGAAGACTGGGGGCCAAGCCATTTTATTAGTAGATCAAGCTCTTCACTGCATGTAAGATATGTACCTTTAGTGCAGTTCAGGAAGCTTGACTTCCATGACCAGTAGCTTTCAGGTCGGTCGTCGAAAATGGTGAGACTGGAGGTAAGCAGTTCTTGTCGAGCGAGAAATCTAGCTACATCACCGAACCCTGAGCGGTCAACAGAGAGAGTTTGTGGAGCTGGATTGTGGAGAGTGGACGAGAGTGGCTGATGTGAGCCCATGGGGTAGGATCCATCAGGGTTAGCATCCGGCTTTATTAGCTGGGATGGTAACATATGTGTTCTTTTCCTGTTAAGGGCGCTCTCAGAGTGATCAAAGGCAACGTTATTGAGAGCAGTAGGATTGTGTGGCTGAGGCTGATGATGTGCAAGATCTACGAGTGCATGCTGCGAGGCAGCTTTAGAATGACACTGAACGTACTCGCTAGTTATTTCGTGAGGAGATTGATGTGGAAGAGATCCAAGGTTTGAGGCCCTGGAGCCTCCGTCTATTTGTTCTGCTGCAGACTCGAGAGCATCAGCCTCTGCTTCTGCTGCTATAATCTCTTTGTCTAGCTTTAGCGTAGCAAGAGCTGCATCAATCCGAGACTTTTCCATTAAAAGTTAATTTTCTTTCTGAACGAAAGCTGCACAGGCTCGTGCAGCTAGAACTTTAGCTCGTGCTTTAGCTGCAGCTAAGCTAGCTGAAGAGTTTTGGGAACTTGAGCTGGAGCTAGCAGCTGCAGACCTGATAGGAAAGCTCCTGTCTGATGATGGACCCGCCTGTTGCTCTTCTGCGTGAGGTGTAGCATCCATCATGTAGCTTTAAGGGAATATCAGTCTGGCAGAGTTGAAGTTGCTTTGAAGAAACCTCTCTTGTTTACGAAGGCGTCTGCTGTGTAGAACCCGCTGTGATGCTGTTTTTTCACTATTCTGGCCTCTGGGCACGTAGCAATGATGTACACATCGCCAGTTAGTTAAACAGTTTATTGTTGAAATATTGTGAAACTGAAAGTAAAAAGCACAAAGCATTGCAATCAATACAATGACATGCTATAAAATACAAACATAAATGAAATTCATAAACATAGATGAATCATCAACTTACAAACAATGCCTCTCCAAGGTCCACATGAGCAGATGGAGCCGGATGTTTGAGGAGGTACAATCAAGCCCCCAGGAAGTGCGCCGGACTCAGATGAAAATATTCGTGGTGGCCAAACGGCGGTACTACACTTCCGTTTGGTTGCCAGAACCGGAAACACTTTTTCCCATTGACTTACATTGGGAAAGAGTGGTCTGTAAATCGTTGGATAATTTTTTTTAAACTAAATAAACTACCCAGTATGAACACTTGTATAGCCCTTATTAAAAATATTCGTTCCTCAAGTAGTAAAAATGTGCTAATAACGTTATTCTGGGAGTTATTTCCCTCTGCATTATGAACGTGCATCTAACCCACGGCACCGCGCCGCCTGGCACGTTCATGTTACGTGTTCAGCAGGTCCCGACCAATCAGAGCACACTCTGCTCACAGGGAGGGTGGGGGCTGGAGCTATTGGAGCTACAACGAGTCGTTAAAGGCAGAGAGTGAAATTCAGTGAATACACGTAGTTTACAGAGATGCTGTATGAGAAACCAATGTGAGTTGCGTTTATCTTTACCCATGGATGCACAATAAGAACGGACCCATATCATCTTACTGCCATCCCACGGAGCTGTAATAATGGATATATTGCACATGCTTGCTGTAATTCATTATTATACTACATGGGCTGTATGATTAAATATTGTACCGTAAATGTTGTATTAAATAAAGTTAATATTACCGACGTTAGATTAACGTCCCTGTAGCTTCTTATTGCACTAAGAAGCTTATTGCACTGTATATATATACATATATATATATATATTAATGCTGTCAAAATTATCGCGTTAACGGCGGTAATTAATTTTTTGAATTAATTGCGTTAAAATATTTAACGCATTTAACGCATGTGCAGAATGGCCCGCCCCATACATCCACCAGTGGCAGCGCCAGGGTATGGCTGGGGTAGGCTACACCCATACCAAGAAATGGCTTAGCCCCACCATGAAAAATGATGTTAAAGTAAGCAAAATAAAGTCCGCCAACTCGCGCCGAGAATTGCACAGACAGCCGTTAGTAAGATTGATTTCAGCAGCCACTTGTCTGGAAATACCGAAGACCAGAAACGGTTTTGAAAACTTTTGTCACGTAGTGATCGTCTTCTCAACAGAACATCTTTGATAATGTCTTCTGGCCAATCAGAATCAAGATAACGGGGCGTGGTGTTGTTGCAGGAAGTCCCGACAGAGAATACTTGTGTTGTAGTTCAGGGGTGCACATAGTGCTGCGTACCGGTACGCCAAACCGGTACTGGACTTGTAAAAAGTTTCGGTTCAAGTCCGGTTAAAACCGGAACGTCGGGAACCGGTACTTGGACTCTCAAAAAAACTAGCACTTACGTATATTCTGGTGTCTGTGGTTATTTAAACATTCCCTGATAAACGTTATTCAGCGTCAATAAATGAGTGCTAATCCCAGTGTGCTCAGTGTACAACATCACATGTCATTTCACCTTCGATTCACGGTTTGAAAACGTAGCATTTCGCCACATGCTAATGCTAACCGGAAGTGAATAATTTTCAGAATAAAAGTGTTAAGTGTGAACTTCCGGTTTTTTCAGAATAAAACTGATTTAAATTAGATAGTGTATTCAATTCAAAATTACGCCATATCAACATTGATTTTAATGTCTGTATGTACATCACTATGTATGTAGTATGTACTGTATAATGTACACATGTAGAGTTGTAGAAAAGACATGGTGTACAGACAGTACAGTACACTCTAACTGTACAGTCACTACAGTGTAGCCTATACTGTATAGTAGGTGTGTAACAGTGTAATGCGTATAGTCTACTCTACACTCTACCTTTCAGCAACGTTTTAGCGATTTAGGCTCAGTCAGCTCAGGGACTGTTTGGTTACTTTAGTTTGGTAAATGAAATAAATGTTTGAACTTTGTAGTAGTTCACTGTAGTTGCTGTCATAAGTCATTTGTAGACTAAGTGGCAAAAAGTCTTTTTTTTACATTTGTACTTTGCAGAGAAATGTAGACACAAGTTGGAAGGGAGCGCAATAAACCGGATGAGTTTGAATTTGAGTTGATTATGAGTTTATTTTCAATTGATAATTAGCTCACAATAAGTTCACTTTAGTTACTCACACAACTTGACAAAAGCCATGGGTTCAGGTCCGGACTTATAAGTCCGGACCTGAACCTGAACCTCTGGACTTGAGTCCGGACCTGAACCTGAATGTGAGTCCAGGTACGCAGCACTAGGTGCACATAACTGATACGCAGGTTATGTGCGTAATCTGAAATGCGTACCGTCACTTGTGTCACAAAGCGCATTTGCGTATCGACGTACTTGTGAAGCTTTTCCAGAAGGCGGTTAGATCACCGGACGACAGAGTCGGTCTCCGTGTGCACAGACAGGGCTGCTGTTAACGTTGGTCTGTACAACGGAATTGTGCCAAAACTACGCCAACCGGCTGCGGAGGGAGACTCCCATGGGCGCGGGAAGGGGGGTGCTGAGGGCGCTGCAGCACCCCCTAGCGGCAGGCAGGGGGTGCGGAGCTTCCGCGGTGCGGAGCTCCCCTGTCTGAATTATTATTTGACGGTTATTGCTGCGCCCGCTATGCATAATCTGCGTAATATGTAGCCAATAAATTCCACATTTTTGGTAAAATAATATTTTGGCCTGCCCCGAATGTTTTTTCTGTAGTACCGGAGACTTCTACCTCAATAATATAATACATTAACCGTGTTTTACGTGAACCTCATCATGACACTCGAGAGGACGGCAGGACTGTAATTTCCCGTGTTCAGTGAATGCAACAGAGCCAAGACACCAGACCAATCAGAGAGTTGCATGGAAATAAAAGTGTGCTTGTGTCATTCAAACTCGGCTCTGTTTGTGTGTGTGTGTGTGTGTGTGTGTGTGTGTGTGTGTGTGTGTGTGTGTGTGTGTGTGTGTGGACATAGCGCATGTAGTGTGTGTGAGAGAGAGAGAGAGAGAGAGAGAGAGAGAGAGAGAGAGAGAGAGAGAGAGAGAGAGAGAGAGAGAGAGAGAGGTGCCAGCAGCAGGGAACGTGTTGTTAGCATCTGGTTAGCTAGCTGCACTAACGGACATACGGAGCTGATACTGATTATAGAAATTTGATTGTTTGTTATCTACAGCTTAATTGGTCTGGTTTTAGAATAATTCAGTCATTATTCTTAAAATATGAACATTATGCAGCGCACAAATTGTGTATTTTTGTTGCTCTATTATCAGTGTTGACAGATGATGACATCCGGGAACTGCGGGATGTGGACCCAGGTGCTGCAGTGCTGACGAGCCTGGAAAACAGTGACACGGACACTGCATCGTCTGACACTGATTCAGAGGAGCATCCAGACTTACCTGAGCCCTTGACTGCTTTATTTGATGTAACACTCCGGGAACTCTCACCACAGGAAATGAATATGAAATGTGAGGATACATTTCACAAACTAAAAACTACACTACAACCTCAACAATGTGAGAAACTGGAATTTGTGACACGGAAACAGTCAAGGTCAAATGAGTGGCACACCTATAGGGCTGGTCGGATCACAAGCACCAAATTTCACCATGCAGCCACAACTGACAAGATCAGCAAAACATACCTAAATGACATAATGCAGTACAACAAAACAGAGTTAAATGTCCCATCTGTGCTCTGCGGTCAAAACATGGAGGAAACGGCAAGACAAGCCTACACTGCATTTATGTCCCAAAGCCATACAGATTTCAGCATCAGCTCATGTGGCTTAGTAGTGCAACCTTCTGAGCCACACCTTGGATCATCGCCAGATGGGATAGCAAGATGTACCTGCTGTGGCAAAGGGGTGGTAGAGATAAAATGTTCCTACAAATACAGGAATAGCCTTCAAGGATGTACAGAAGACAAGCAGTTTTGTCTGGACAAGTCATTCTCGTTGAAACATTCACACACATACTACTACCAAACTCAACTTCACATGTTTGTGTGTGGTGTTAGCTACTGTGACTTTGTGTTGTGGACTAAGGAGAAGTTCATTGTGCAACGTATCCTTAGAAATGAAGAGTTTCTGCAGGAGGCTTTGCGAAAAGCACATGACTTCTTTAGCTCGAGTGTGTTGCCTGAATTACTGACAAGAAGACATGATCCTCTCTTGGTGTCACAGAGAGCCTGCAAATACTGTGAAAGACCAGATTTTGGTAAAATGATAATCTGTGTCAAATGCAACAACCACATTCACTACAGTTGTGCACAGATAAAAAGGAAGCCAGCAACATGGTTATGTAGGAAATGTGTGAGAGTTGAGGCTTGAATGCCTTCATGTAGGAGTGGACAATATAATGTATTGTATTGTGATAGGAGACCAGATATGGTGTTAGATGTCGGTTATGGATTGTGTTTCCCTGGTTGTTAAAGTTGCATTACAGTTGAAACAATTAATTCATCATCAGCCTTTTCTTTACATTTGATGTTGTTATTGACAGCTGTGTCTAGATGCACTTCAGTGCAACAAGATATGTTAAGTTTTATTCTGTAATGCTATATATGTATCCATAGAGATAATTTGCGACCTAAAATTATTATTTACTGTTTACAACATACAGAACCAGTTTGATTCTAATATATTGTACATACTCCTACTTTCCATGTTGTTAATGTTTAGTGGCACTTTAAAGGAATGAAACTCTGTTAGTAACAACATTACAAATAAATGTGATACTGCACTCTGAATTGTTGAGATAATCTGGGGGGGAAAGGACCATTAGACACACCAGTGGTAGCCAATGTGGGGAGGTTTATTAAAATGTTTTAAGTACAGTAGGCCTATATACATGTTTTACAAATGTACATACATGGTTATGTGTAACTCATTTGGGAACAACACTCTTACAGAGGTTTGTGAGGGCACCACATACAATAACAACATCATCTAGTATGTCAACCTGCGACAAAGGAATAACTGTTTGTAAAATCTTAAAGTTTTTCCACCGACCAATAACTCGCTCTACATGGATCCTCACACGAGAAAGTTGTCTAGATGTGTCCACTTCCTGTGCAGAAAGCTGCTTCTTTCCTTTTGTGAAATGAGGGATACGAAGGGTTGCCCCATAGGCTGCAAGCTCGTCTCTGATGAGAAATCCTCTGTCTGCTAAAACCTCATCCCTAGGCTCCAAAAGTTCGAGGAAACCTGACTCCTTAGTGATCTGCTTGTCTGAAACCCGTCCACCCCACCCAGGAGACAGAAATTAAATTGCACCAGCTGGAGTGATGCCGATCAAATATTTAATGGTGTTGTTGTGTTTATAGTTTGACCATGTCTGGGCCCTGGAAGTCAGATTACTGGGTCTAGCTATGAACATTTCTGTGCAATCTATTATGCACCGGCATCTTCTAAAGTTGCGCTTGAATATTTTTGGCATATGTTTAAGTACTGCACCCTTACTTGGCCATTTAATGAGTGGCTTGAGGACCAAGGCCATAGCAGGGACCCAGCTCCGCAAAATATTCGATAAGGTGGTTTTTGATACCTGAAATCTATAAACCAAGTCAGTATTACATAGGCCCAACCTTAATTTCATCAACACAATCAATAGGTGGTCCTCTACTTTAAGTGTGTTGTGAATTATTTCTACGCTGCCCATCATTTTTGTAATCAGCCACTCAAAAACCACAGAGGTCAGTCCTGTGAGAAAAAGCAATTGTCCAATGTTGCACTTAACAGTGGTGTAGGAGAATGTAGATTTGTGCAGCTCCTCTTTCAGCTTTACATTTTCTGCTCGTAGTGTGTCAAACTCCTGTCGCAGGTTGACATATTCCTCCTGAAGTTGACTGTATCTCATGTTCAGATCATCGTACTCTCTCTTTGGAACTGGGATATCCTCTTCAGCTTTAATATAGAAAAGTGAAAAATTAGCATGTGCTGCAACCAATGCAAACAAGTTCACAATTCAGGGGTTCTCACACATTTTTACCAATGAATTTTAAAAACTTTTCCATGACAGAAGAGAAGATACATCATTGATCCCAGGGGGAGATTTTTCCTCTGCATTTGACCCATCCAGGGGCCAGTGTACACGTCACACACAGACATACATAGCCATTGGAGCAGTGGGCCTGGCAGGAGCACACACACACTAGGAGCAACTCTTTCAGTGAGGGTGGGAACCCTGACAATCAATCAGTTAATTGTAAGATGAAATATTAATAAATATATTCATACCAGGACAATGATCCATGCTGCATTCTTGTTCTGGAGTTTCAGAATGAACACGTTGATTTGCTGCAGTGTCCTCTCCTCCTTTTCCTATGGTACCTACAGTAACAGCAGACATGTATAGTTAGACTCATCCATATCTCAAAACAGCAGCTGTAGGCACCAAAGCTTATGCAAGAGAGGAAAACAAAACATAAAATGACTGAGAGGAGGGCAACTCTAATCTTACCTGTCCATCTTTGCATTTGGGTTCTGGCTTTGTTTTGTGTACATGAACACAGATGGCACAAAATCAGGACTACTAGAGTCCAATGATGCCTCGCCTGCAAAAATAAAACACAAACACGTTTGTTTAGCCTAGCAAGCTACTAGGCAAATCTAACGCCAGCTTATCAAACTTTAGCTGCATTTGATTATTATTCTACATCATACAGACAATCACTAATGTAAACAAGGCTTTCCCGTAAAATCAAAGAGTAGGCTAGATAACCTCATTACCTGATACAGGGCTCTCAAGTTTTGAACAGAGTTCAGAGTGAGATTTTGGCAGCGGCGGGGCTTTGGGTGGGGACGGTGGTCTTATCTGATAAATGACACATAAATTCATACAAATAAAAACATATTTATTTCATTCTTATTGAAGGGATGTGTGTGTGTGTGTGTGTGTGTGTGTGTGTGTGTGCGTGCGTGCGTGCGTGCGTGTGTGTGTGTGTGTGTGTGTGTGTGTGTGTGTGTTTTTTGTTGTAGGTGTTGGTGGCAACCCTCTCCGCGTCGGCATTAGAGTGAGGGAGCACTCGAACAAGTTGAGCTATTTTAGTGAGCCTCCCAAACTGGCTCAAACCGGTCACCTTTAAAAAAAGGAACCAAGAGATTCTATTACTCAAATGCTTTGCTTTTGATTTCAATTGATTATGTGTATGTCATGTGGTGCCAAATATTTCTTACCTTGCACTTGATTGAGGACATACTCCCCCAAAACTCCTCAACATTAAAGGTGGTGGGATCTTGGGGCATGGGGATATCCATCAACTGATATTCCAGGAACTCCTCACACACCTTGTCCTGTGCCTCCGGCCCATGGAAAGGTAGTAGTTCCTGAAATCTAAAAAGAGCACCATGTGTAAAGAACTGATTAATGTATTCAATCAAAGTATTGAAATCCTGGAAAATGTTGAAACCCTTACCTGTCTATTAGTGCTGGGGGGAAACGATTATTTCGAAAACGATTATTTCGAAAACGATTAATCGGGCGATTATTTGATTGATTAGTCGACTAATCTAACGATTATTTTTCTGTTGTTCAATTCATAAAAAACGTAATGTAAAAAAAGTAATGTAACATTTTTTTTTTCCACGATACTGTGTCTCAGGGGATCTTAATATTTAACAAACTATTAATGTGTTATACCAGATTAACGGAAATAATCTCAGCTAACTGACGATACAAACCATGTTTACCAAAACAAAACACAAGTCTCATAAGAAGCATCTAAATGACCCATGAGCGAAAAATGCTAACGGACATTGGCACAGAACTCAAGATAAAAGTACCCTTATTACTTATCGTAGCTGCATATATAAAATATCCGATTAAAACTGAGACTCCACAGATTATGTAGGTATATAGTATCATCACTGAGTGATCCGGACTCGCGACAGGGGAAGCAAATACAGTCATCACAACACGTACCTTTACAGAGCTTCTAGGGAGATCGTCTCACCACCGTAGCTGTCAATCTGATCAAAAGACGTGTTCAATGGCATTAAAATGAGAAAAAACGCGGCTGAATCGGTTAATCCATAGGTTTTTAACGTCTATGTATAAAAAAATGATTGAATTTATAATCCATAATTCCATTTTTATGTAAAAATCGGAGAGCAAATGGTAGCCACCACAGCTAGCTGCCGCTTTAAATGTTCCAACATAGCCGTTGTGCTTGTGTGATATGCCAACTCCATTTGGCAAAGACTGAAAATGACAATATCTTTGCGTTTTGGACTAACTTTAAAATATTCCCATGCTTTTGAAGACCTAGGGCGAGATGTTTTCGTTTGAGGGCTTCGTGCGCAATCCTGTGAGGAGGAGGTGGTAGCCGTTTCAGTCTCCATTGTGTTTGAAGTGCGATTGCGAACTGCTTGTTGCTTTGTTTACACACCCACGTGTGTGTAGCGACGCGTCGACGCGGAAATATGTCGTCGATGATATCTTTAAGTCGACGCTACAGCACTACCGTCTATAAAGTATAGGGCAGAATGTCTAAATCCTACCCGGATACAGCCATGTTATTTTCGAATTGGCTGTTCGATAGCTTACATTCTTTTGATTGGTTGATGCGTGGCTACAGTGATTCTGTACTAGTTTGTTTACAAAATTGCGGCGCAACTTGGTGGGCGGTACCCTGGAAAGAAATCTCTGCGTGAGAAATACAAGGTGTGGTGTGTGAGCGTGTGAATGGAGTGGAATGCGTGTGTCTCACGCCAAATGCGTGAGACTTGAGAGCCCTGTCAAAATCAAAAATGCTCGCGTCTGCAGCGCCCACTTTATATCAGATATAAAGTGGGCGCTGCAGACGCGAGCATTTTTGATTATGTCCTCATTCCAGTCCACACGTTTAATCGCCTGCAGCCACAGACGCCGCCGGTTGCTCTGGAATGGTTGTGGTCCTCTCGGAATCCTATAAAACTTTAGTCCGCCGGTGGAATAGCGATTCGTACAACCGTATACGCAACAACCAGACATGTTGATGCTGGGTACAGTTTGTAAATGCTTGCTAACCAGTTGCTACCTCGTCTTTGTCGTTTAGAACTGCTGGAAAACAACACCACTTCCGTTGCCCACATGCGCGCGCAACTTTTTGATGACGTCGGCTGTAAAAGGGTCTATAGTGCCCGTAATAGTGTTCACTGGAGTCCAGCACCTCAGCACCCCCACTCAAAATACCTTCCCGTGCCTCACCCCCCCCCTTCACTGGAGAACTGCGCTAAAACAGCTGATCACAACGGTCACACTGTGGTCACGAAGTACTCCACTAGCCCCCCCCCGTCGACTTTCCTGAAGTAGCCTACTCCCCCGTTGATAGAAATCAACACGTAATGAATTAAGACACCACGGTTTGATGCTTGATAGGTGTGTGGGCTGTCTTTCATTTTGACACAAAGAAAAATGTTATAATAAACATACATACTGTGTTAAATGGATATATCCGCCTTCTTTCATTTATCTTTCCATTCCCACAACAATATACATAAAGAAATGGCATATTTTGGACATAGTTCGAATCATGATTAATTAATTTTTAAACTGTGATTAATCTGATTAGAAATTGTAATCGTTTGACAGCCCTAATATATATATATATATATACAGTCAGTGCAATACTTATTTCATGCTAAATGAAGCCCTGTTGCTTGGATATCACAAGATCCTGTTACAGCAGTGGTCGCCAACCAGTCGATCGCGGTCGAGTGTGGTGCGGGTAGATCGCGGACCGTTAAAAAAAAAAGTAACAAAAGAAAGAAAAAGAAAAGAAAAATAATAATGTTTGAAAAATACGTTTTTAGATGTAAACCTATCATCCACCACCCCGTTAGCAGGTGCCACTTAATTGACGTATATTTGAGACACCTCAATAATATAATACATTAACCGTGCTTTACGTGAACCTCATCATGACATCAGAGAGTTGCATGGAAATACAAGTGTGCTTGTGTAATTCAAGCTCGGCTCTGTGGCCGTTTCTCAATCGCGAGGATACTGGCTTGGTAGTCGCGTACTTCCAAGTCACTTCCTTCAGAAACGAAGCAAGTATACTTCAAAGACACGGCTTCGGAAAACGAAGAAGAATGGAACAGGCTAACAAGTGTGCCACTCTCTCTAACGGTTTAAACATAAACTGTACCGAAAATAAATACCTCACGATGTCTATCTAATTATGAACTTGCTTTACTTTCACGGAACACATTTTTGGTGATAACAAACAAATGTCACAAAGTAACATATTTTCCAACACATGTTCTACGCCACTACATACTTACATTTAAATGTGTGCTGCGTCGGTTCAGCCATTCTCCGCAAGGGTTTTTGAAATTGATCCGTGCGCAAAGCAATGTGGGGATTTTAAGGACGCGAAGTCTACCCATGTGCAGCCTCGAAATTTCCCCCAAACCAAGGATGCGGCCTCGGTGGAGTTCCAAGTATACTGGAGATTGGAACAGTCCTTCGGCGGCACTCGATGACGTAGCATCCTTGAAATATTGGCTTGGAAGCCAGTATCCTCGAGATTGAGAAACGGCCAGTGTGTGTGTGGCAATAGCGCATTTAGTGTGATAGAGGGAGAGAGGGAGAGAGAGGGACCGGTGTTAGCGGGGACCGTGATGTTAGCATCTGGTTAGCTAGCTGCACTAACGGACATAAGGAGCTGTTTCCACAACAAGCTGGAGGAGAGGCATTGTGGGGCAGCATTTTCGCTTCTCCTGTCGGTTAGGGAGGTCCAGTGGTTCCTAAGCTAAAGGAGGTTATAAAGGAAGTTTGAAACCTCCTTTCCTATCATTCTCATCATTCTAGAGAATTCGAACGGCACTTATCATGGCTGCCCCTGAGGGACTTCCGGGTCATTTCACTCCTTTAGGAAGGTTCCTAAGCTAAATGGACTATTCGACTTCAGCCTTAGACTATTCGACTGCAGCCTAGCTGTTCTGCTGGAAAAACATGGCCGCTGACCTTTCAACTCAGTCATGTGACAATGCAATATGACATCTACTGACCAATGAAAACACCTACATCCAAAAATAGCATGAAAAGGCTGCAATCACGCCAGTTGCCTTTAGGAGGTGCTATAACAACAACAAAAACTAAACTTACATGTAACGTGACAGGCATTGTATTCCATACAACCATCAATGTATCGATGTACCCTAATAGCCCAATTTCTTAGGTTTCATATTTGTATTTTGTGCCACTGTGACATGCACTGTGGCACTGTTTACATGCTTTAATGTTCAAAAAGGGTCCTATTCTTTCTCATGCCTGTGCTGCAGCACCTCTTTTCATCCTCTGTATGAAACCATGCAGAGCCCAGTCTGATCTTATTGGTTAGCTGGGCGGCTCTGTTGTGATTGGTCAACCACTTAGAGATGTGTGTGTATGGGAGAGAACCCCCCTCTGGAGGAAACTTTTGGATTTGAACCTTTGCAGACCATCTACATGCACGAAACCTATATGTCATCTGTCTGTGTGTTCCCTCCTGTCTGATAGCAGATGATGTTCACCTGGTGCCCTGGTGTTTTTCCTGCCTTGCCCAGCTGTGTCTTGTCCTCTGATTAGTTCTGCATGTATTTATGTTCTGGTTTTCTGTTGGTGCCGGTGGGATTCTTGTGAGTCTTTCGCAAGGGAGAGAGTTCTGTTTGTTGTTTTGCCTGTGAACGTACAAGGAAGTGAGTTCTGTTTAATGTTGTACGTGTTAGCCTTGAAATAAAGGTATTTTCAGTTTAAACCATTGTCTGTCCTGCAATAGGGCCTCTTTAATGATCACATTTTTACTTTCAAGACAAACAATACAAAACAATAATGATTCCCCATAGTCGATTGTCCACTAATTGGTTATTTTGGTCTTAGTTAAATAAGATTTCTTTAGTGGATTTGTACATTTCCACAGCTGTTTTCAGGCGGAATTATTTATTTCCAAGAAACATTATGAGCACAAGTCTGGTAAACGCATTTTTTTTGTTGCAGATTTGTGGATTAAATCAATTTAGATTAATCCATTCGAGGAAGAATCTCTGTATAGCAACAGCCCCACAAAACAATATTTTCCATTGGATGATTCATACTGCGTTTTCTGTGCTGGAAGCAGACACTGCACTTGTTCATATTGCCTGAATGTAGTATGTTAAGGGGGTTATGAAGTAAACCACAATGTCAAAATTATAGCTGGCATGTTGAAAGCACACATACATTTGATCCATTTTTATCTTCCGGCACGCTCCACTCTTTACTAAAACAACTCGCCCTGAGTGTTATTGACTATAATAACACCAACTGTGAGCCATCTAGTTCATTCATGAATAGACAAATATTGCTTTGAGACACACTGTCAGGCAGCAGCGACAACTGCTGTGGGCGGGGATGGAGCTGCTATAAATCCTGTATAGCTGCACCAGGTGCACCTTTTACAACACAAAGCCTGTTTTTTTTATCCTCTCACAAAACCCAAATTACTGTGTACAACCACATGAATAGGCAAATTCTGAGGCAATGCGAAATGGCAGAAGTGCATGAGCCCAGCCTGTGGGATGACAGGGTTCATTTAGTTCCGTGTGCGAGAAGAAAATACAATTATTCCCCTATCTCTATCAAAATGAAGGCAGGGATGATTTATTTTAAGATATATATTTTAATCACATATGGGATTTGCAAATGAGCACATAATTGCAAGATGTTTAGCTGTATTGTAATGCTCTCTGGATGCTGAGAAGGTGTTTAGGGAATTGCATGTTAGAGTCTGGTAGCTGCACAAGTTTGTCCCTAAAGGGTATATGTATGACGTTGTGTGCATGCATTTGCTTTTTCTCTTCACTCACTGCTGTTCTTAACAAACTCCCAGTATCTTACATTGTATTCATATTTTAACAATATATTAACAACAAACTATGGTAAAGCCTCTATTTGATACCCTCGACAGCAATGCTGGCTTTATTTTCACTGTGATTTTGCGACTGCGCAAGATGCAGTCACAAAACTTAACAGATGTGTAGTTGATATAAAAATGATAGTCAAGTTTGATGGGCGTAGTTCGAGCAGAGAGTCCTAAGAAGGGATGCCAGAAGTTTGCTCTGCATCATCCAATCGGATTATTACTCCATCTCTGCGCGTGGGACCCAGGTACCCCTCAAAAACACACCTGTTTGCTATCCTGGTCCCTAAATGATGGAATGAACTCCCCATTGACATAACGACAACAGAAACTCTGTCAAAAACTGAAAAAGCATCTGTTTACGATTGTACCTTGGTAATTAAATTATTGCTGAAAAAAACAGAAAAAGCACTTTAACGAGTTAGCTTAGGCCTAGTAACTCATTCATCAGCGCTGGCAACGGTATGACTTTGCTTGAAGTGAATATTATTTTTACTTTCCTTGTTGTTCGGAGTTTGAATTTCTATGGTTTTGCACTTATTGTAAGACTTTGGATAAAGCGTCAGCCAAATTAAATGTAATATAATGTAATGTGTAGAGCGGTATGAAGTGGGGAGGGACGCTTGACAGTCAAACCATGTCCTTGATCATAAGATAGTCCCTATTTTCTGTAGTTAGGTAGAGTATAGTGCATTTATACATTGTTTAAGTGGCCCTATTTGGTTTTTGGGAGAGAGTTCCCCGTTCCTGTAATGTTTTACTTAGGTTTTTGTGCGTGTATATGGTCAGCTAAAATCCTAAAGTTTTGTATTTCTGTAACATAGTAACATACTGTATGTAACACTCAGACATCTATTGGCTAGTGCTCCAACAGATTGCAGGGGTGGGCTAAGTGGTTGACCAATCACAACAAAGTGATCAGAATCAGAATTTTTTTATTGGTCACGCAAAGGGGAAATGTACGTTGTTAATTATGACAATTTACAGAAGTACACATTCAAGAAGATAGTAAGTAGCAGCAGTATTTATAAAATAAAAATAAGTCTAGCCTGTAGAGCAGGCGTGTGCAAACCTTTTGGCTCGGGGGCCACTATGAGTTTTAAAATGTGATAGACGGGCCGGGCCAGTAGCAGATCGGTGAACAAATATTTGGCTGTCCACTCATTAAACACTCGGCACTCATTGTCGACTTTTCTTTTCTTTGGTCCACTCATTGTTACAGATGCAGGTTCAAAGGTGCGTAATTGCGTAATTGCGTCATCGTTTGCGTCATGACGTAACCGTCTACGTGCCTTCTTATGACCCACACAACGTTTTACGTAACTGATTTTCTCCTTAACACCGCTCACAACATCAATAGAGGACTGCGTCGGGTAGTTTTTAATCTTACGAAGCCAGATTAAATTAAAGAACTATTTCTCCAACCTTATACCTTTCTCCAGAGTGCCGTGGTGCATTGTTTATTAATGTGGTTCAGTGGCATTACCGCCCGCTGCAGTGCTGCTCGCGCACCGGAGTTTATTCTACTGTTAACTCACACGGCAGTGGCCGCTGTAAAATATTCACTGTCCGACTGTCACACAAGCAGTTGATGTAGATCATTCTCATATGATTAAGTTTGTCCTTTGCAGGCCACTGTAGCTAGTGCGCCACCCGGTGACGTGTTAAGGTAATAGGCATTCAGTTGTTAGTCGGCATGCAACGTACATGTTCACTGTACATGCTGTGGTCATAAATAAAGCCACCACTTGTCTATGCCTTGTGTATTCCTTGTACATACACACATGCATGTATTAAGAAGTATCAACAACTTCTACAGCTGATACATATCCCCCATCAGTGAATGTGTTTCAGTATGAATGTACGCTGTTTGGCATCACAACGGTGTTATGAAAGTGTGGTGTCTAGACAGTTGTGTTAAGTTAATTTATTTAGTTCAGTCCTTATGTATTTTGCCTTGTCTTGTGATTTCCTGTTTTATTTTGTAATAACCTTTCCCTCTCGTTTCAGAGCATTCCTGCCCTGGTGTGTTTTTCCCGCCAGTGTGATTGTCAGCCCCTCCCTAATTGTTGCCACCTGTGTCCCCTTACCTAGTGTGTATATATAGTCTGCGTCTCCCTTTGTCTTGTCTCGTCAAGCCTGCCAGTCATCCCTTGATCGTGTGAAGTATATTTTTGATAGTCATGTAGATGTTTTTTGGTTTAGAGTTTTTGATCCTCCAAGTGAGCGTTTTGTGTTTTGACCTTAATTAAAAGACCTTGTTAATTCTGATCTGTTTCTGGTGTTGTCCGTTTGGGTCCTGAGCCTCGTGACATTCTTAACAGAAAGTTTCTCTGGCATTCTACAGGTGATGTTAGCATAGCAACCAAAGCTAATCAGACTATCTTGACTACAGTTGCTATCATATTGTAGCATAAGCCATTTTCTACACGCATATTTTACCGGCGTAGTTTTCATTATGATTTGACTTGTGATGGCCACATGTAGCCCATTTGATTCCATCCGACAGCTGCAATAATACAAAACAACAGGAAAACGTCTGCCTCTTCACAATGGTTAATAACAGTGAACGGATGGTCATTAAAGTAAGGTCCAATAAACAGAATCACACTCAGCCTGGTTAGTGTTGCCTAACTTTATATAAGTGTTTTTTATTAGTGTGTGGTCGCGTTCTAGTCACTTTGCTCAGCGCTACTACTTGTTACAAAAGGCCAAATGAATGCGTTCTTTACTATAATTTGGACAATTTTGTACCAATATTCGGCAGGCCGTATATGGCCCACGGGCCTTAGTTTGCCCATGCCTGCTGTAGTGAAGTGTGGTGTATAATATTAGTCAAAGTTGGAGGCACACAATACAGATATGAACCTGAAACCTAGCATAATAGGGGCCTTTACAAAATGATTGATAAGCAGCTTGTAAGCAACACTACTCAAAAAACATATTCTTTACAATGTAGAACTGTAATTTATAGTTGGTCAAAGAATCCCCATTTCAATAAACAATATACTCTCATCCAACACAAAGTGCAGCAAAAAACAAAATTGCTATTTCCTATTTCTTACAGCCCAAGCAGCACACAAACAAAACACTTCCATATCTAGTGATGATAACAAGACATAAGCAGATCAAAATCATGGCAGGTGTATTTTCTTGTTATCGTTATTGTAGCCTTGTCTGTTTTCTTGTACATCGTAAACATAAATTGCTGCTTTACAATGATGGCTGTAGAACACAGGAAACAGAAGCAAACAAAAGTGATTGTAATCAACTTCAAGGATGGTAGTTGGTGCAAAGCAGCACACAGATTAAGTTCAGTCGGGGCAATCAGTTGCAAACAACAGGCTTAAATGGAAACCACTTCAAAACATGCTGTTATGTTAAAACGGCATATTCCTGTCTCTCATTTTGCTCAATACTTTACAGGATGTGGTTATTTGAAGTGAGGGAAATATCTAAACATATGGAAAGGAAACCCTACGATGTAAACATGTATACAAAACACAAGCATTTTCAGCTGAACAGAAGCTCTCCGATCGGGTACAATCTTGTTTAATTAGATACATATTTGCATCAAAAATAGAATTATCTGCTCTGTATATCTATTGCTCTACCACCTGCATATATATAGCCAGCGGCACACAACACCTTTTGCATGTCACTGAGCTTTCTTCTTTTTTCTTCTTCCAAACTTTTTCTATACAAAAATTGAGTTCCGATTCCTAAAGGTAAATAATAATAATAATGCATACTTAAAATGTCATGAATGCAGCTTGAATCCAACCTGTCTAATGCCCTCCAGTTTCCCCTTTTCTTCATCATCACTGTATTGGGGTTGCACACATCGCATGAACACGTTAATTCTCATCTTAGACTTTCAAACAGATAGAGACATCCTCAGAGACACAGCAACTGTTCACCCCACACACCACTCTCAGCAGTGGGGAGAGGATATAATCAGTACAAAATTAAAGGAATAATTTGTAATTTGTCTGCATATAGAGTATACAGTTGGCAGTGGGGGTTATAAGTATAAATCAAACCTTTTTATATCTCACATAATAAAACAAATAATTATTTAGACCTAGAACCATTTTCATGACAAGCCATATTTTAAACATAGTGATGTTTGGTCTGATTAGTTGCATTATCAATTAGTGGATGGATAGAAAAATTATCTGCAACTAATTTAATCATTTAGTAATAATAATAATAATAATATATAATATTTTTATAGCGCCTTTCAGGAAACCCAAGGTCGCTTTACAAGTCGGGTAGGGGGGAGTAAGGGGGGGAAAAAAAAAAAAAAAAAGTAGTAGTAATTAGTTATTTACAAATGTGTCATATTTCATGACTATCTATTAATCTTAGATATGTATAGTTCCTGCTTACCTATAGTGGATCTATTTGTGTTTTGGACTTGCAAAAAAATTATTAATTTAAAGACGTAGGCGTACTGGGATGGGAATCTTTTTTAAATATATTTTCTGACCTTTAATAAACCTAACAATTATGAATCATTCAATCAATAGATTGTAATCAGATGAGTAATGAAAAATGTCTAAAGCCTTCACTAAAGTTGTGGGTGTGTTTTCCCTGAAAAACACAGGTATAAGCTTTGAGCATTTTCCGCAGATGTACTCCCTCCGCACTGCAGAGATTGTGTCTGCATTCCTAAAAACTCCTGTGTATCATCCCACATCTTATTCTCTTGAGATGCAGTTATCACACATAGGAAGTATACAACTTAAGGTAAACACCAGCTGTCCCAGATTCTGTCCTGGCTGTCAGCATACTTAGAATTAAGCATAGGCATGGACAGAAACGTGATCCTCACTGTTAAGAATTGCTTGTGTAATAAGGAAGTCATGAATAATACATTACCCAAGTAATAACGTCGTCATTATTAAGCCCTTATGCCCATTAGGAGCTGCTCTTAGTTCCAGCACTGTGTAACGCTGACCAGGAAGTCTCACTAGCAATGAGCAGATGTGACCTGCTTTCTTTTCTCATAACAATACACCTTATTAAACCAATCTGTATTCACTGTTGGCATTGATTGATGGAGATTTATATCACCTATATTCATATCCAGTCATTTAAACAACTTCATTGTTCCAATATATGGCATGATAAATGATGCACATTCACTCCCTGTTTTTTGCCAACATTTTTTTTTCATGAATAATTTGTGTAGAGATCTTTTACACACAAACGCACACAATGCCACAAGAAGTCACTGCGCTTTCTAAACGAAAGGGCTTCGTTTGATATTCAGATCCTTTGATATATGACATGGAGCAGAGAGAATGAAAGCTGCTCACTTCAATAAACATCTTCTTTAAGCATGCGAGGAAAGGAGCTGGGTCTTGGTTATTTTTCAAGGGCTGTGTGCGATTGGGGAGCGACTACTGATGACAAATGTCGTTTCTGACCTCTCAGATTGATATGCAGTTTCACAGCGATCTGGTCTGCTGCCATAGATACGAGGCATCACATCTAACCGGAGATCAATATAGTTCAGTTCCCAGCACCCAGTCAGTCATTAATCGTAACATCAAACGTGTCAGTCGCTATACAGCCTCTGTGACATTACCCAATGAGGTATGTGCTAATAAACACGGATATAATGATAGACAGCAAGCCACCAGACATATTCTTCTCATGCGGGTTCATTTACATTACAGAGGCTTTGGTATAAATCCCTTCCATGGAACATTTTCAGTTTTGATCTTACATACATATTTTTTACTCCCACTGTCATGGAATGCACACAGGCAAAATACCTTCCTGACAGTATGATTCAGAATAAATACGGTTGTCATGTTTCCTTTCATTCTTGTTATGTTAGACAAAGATGCTTTTTTTTCAGACTCTCATATACAAACCTGATTTATTCCAGCAAATATGCAGGTTTTCTGATGGACCATCCGCAGACTCCTGTGCTTTACTATATGCAAAACACGACTCGCCCAAGTAAAATATTTGTTACATAATAATCAGTTAGGAAAGCTTGTACCCAAAATAGCATGCACCTGATGTCTTGCTCTAACTCTACTTTGGAAAATGCTGATTCAATTTGAATCTTATAATTTCGGTTTTCAATTATTAAAGGGGCTAATTATGCTTTTTTGGGTTTTCCATATCCTGTTATATTAACTAGCGCTCCAACACATTGAATGTAATAGGCTAAGAGCCTGAGGCGGTACAGCTCTAAGCGGTTGACCAATCACAACAGAACCGGCCCGCTAACCAATCAGAGCAGACTGGGCTCTGGTTTCAGACAGAGGGTGAAAAGAGGTGCTGCAGCGCAGGCAGTATGAGAAATACCTTTTGAACATTAAAGGGGACCTATCATGGAAAATGCACCTTTGTACATCTGTTATACATAAATATGTGTCCCCGGTGTTCCAGGGAACTCACCAAGTGTCAGAAAGCACAACCCTCTCTATTTTCCTCCTTAGCCAAATCTCTAAAAAAGGGGCTGCAACGGATCTGAAAAAAACGGATCCAGATTTCAACACTTTTCTACGTCACAAAGAGGTGCTCCGCTTATTGGTCAACTCTCCACGTATCAGGGGAATGAGCCACGTGCATTGCAAAACCTCTCATTCGCATATGGCTATCGGCAGGCTAACGGCCCGTCCACACTGTGTGGACGGGCCGTTAATCAACCCCAGTCACATCTGTGTTTTTGCCTGCTCTTGCCAGGATGTCTAAGCCAGTTAAACGGTGTGCTTTAAGACTCGGGACAGGGGACTGCATGCAATGCCATCAGTGGAAAAAGAAAATAATCTGTGGCTAGACTTCATTTTCAAGGGACATGTGCCAGAAGACCCCGGCAGATTTCGGTTTGTGTGTTCCAACATTTTTACCACGGACATGTTAATGAACTTGTCTCAAGTCCAACACGGATATGCCTCCAAACTAATGCTAAACCCGGGATCAATACCAACCATCCGGGACCAGGCCAGTGAGGACACATCCAATTTTGAAGCTGTACGTTTTTATTTAGCGGTGTTTTTCCTGATAAAGCTATTTCTAGCTTGTAGTATGTAGCATGTAGCTTCGCCGTATCAATGTCGCCTCAAACCCAAATAGTAATCGGTTTGGTGTTTATATGTTCCCTTAGCATACTACAGGATTTTTGCGGACATACTATAGAAATTGCCTACGTGTTTTACTATAGATTCTATGGGAAATAATCTATAGAATACTATAGTATAGAAAATATATACTGTGTAGATGGTTTTTTTGTAGAAAATAGTCTCTAGACTCCTATAGAAAACCCCATGGATGCTTTCTATAGAACTGTTCTGTAGAATATCATTCTGTAGAATACTATAGAATTTGTGACATTTCTATAGAACTTCTTTGAAGAATACTATAGAATGTTTGCAGATATTCTATAGAATTTACCTATGGATTTTACTATAGATTCTGCAAAATAATCTATAGAAAAATCTATTGATGTTTCTATAGAATTTCTGTAGAATATACTGCAGGATATTGGCAAATATTCTATATAATTCACCTATGAATTTTACTATAGATTCCACCAAATAATTTATAGAATCCTATAGAAAATTGCTATTGTTTTCTATAAAATTGTTCGGCAGAACTTATAACATTAATTTACGGGAATTGTCCTTAAAGGTTTTACAGAATTTTACAGATGTATCTGCTCTTTTTACAGTCAATAACCTTTAATAAAAGTACAGCACTAAAACTTCTACGGGCAAAAAACCCGTAAACAAACAGTCAAATGACTGGCAGCAGGCTGCCAAACAAAAACCATAAAATTAAAGTAAAAATACTTTAACTGAAATAAAGTGCAAAAGCAATTAGTATACAGAAATTATCCTTAAAGATTTTAGAGGAAACTTTCCTCTCTTTTCAAAATCCATTGTCTTAAAATGTTACATTAAAATACCTTAAATAAAGTTCTGATGAGAAAAACAGTTTTTTACATTTTCTTTTAATAGATTTGTATGATCAAATACTAAAATAAATACAGAAACTAAAGTTCTACAGGGAGAATACTGTTATTTTACAGCTTTCTAACATTTTCCAATCAAACAGGTTCAACAAAATGACATCACAAAATGGTCTTTAGGAAACAATTACTCTGAAAACTTAAAATATAAAAATATTTGTAGAATTATAGTACAACTAATGAATACAGCATTTCATATTTAAACATCATACTTATAAACAGTAGAAACAAAAAGCAAGTTGAATCTTTTAAGATTACTTTGAAACATTCTCAACTGAAAATAACAGAAATTGCAAAATGGCGACATATGTTCACATTGTCAATTTGAAGGAGCAGTGTACAGGATTTAGTACGTCTAACAATGGGGATGTAGGTTCCAACCAATGGATTGTTCACTCACCCTCCTATCCCAAGTTTGTAGGATAATGTTTATTGGCTGCAAAAAACTTGAGGCCCAATTATGTTTCCTCTGTCCATTCTGCGCTGCTGTAGACGTGGCAGTGCAACCTAGAGGACAAAAAGATCAGAATTAGAAACGGGTTTATTGCCAGGTAGGTTCACACGTATGAGGAGGTGTCGTACATACAAATAAAAAAATGTAAAAACTACACAGATAGTGAACTATATTAAGAAATAGAATGCAATAAATTATAGAATATAAAATATGGGCAGTAAGCAATATTTAAACATTGCATTATTTACCATCCTGTGATCTCCATGCAGAGTCTGCGTTGTGGCTGAGGTAAAGTGTCAGTGGGGGGGGCGGGCCTTGTTGAGGTGCCGAGAGGTTCTAGTCCTGATGGATAGAGGTTCTGGTCCTGATGGAGAGAGGTTCTGGTCCTGATGGAGAGAGGTTCTGGTCCTGATGGAGAGAGGTTCTGGTCCTGATGGTGCGCAGCCTCCAGCCAGAGGGTTGTGTTGAAGGCAGAGCTGAAGTCCACAAACAGGATCCTGGCATAGGTTCCTGCTGTGTCCAGGTGCTGGAGGAGGAAGTGAAGTGATAACTATTAGTAAACCATAATGATGGATGTTATTATCAGGGCATTAATTATTTCATAAGTTTAGAAGGGGGGAACATAGTCTAACAACAGTTAGCTTTTGTTAATTTTACCTCGAGCCAAACTTGTGAGACTTGTTTCTGAAATCCCTTTCTCTTAAAGTGAATAAATAAAAAATAAAACAATGGAGGTGACCCTAAAACTAACCACTGAATTGCTTGTCTAACATGACCTAGTCCATAAGTGAGGTAAGGGTGGGAACAATCAAACACACCCTCCCAGGCACTACGTGTTAGCGAAGTACAACTGGGATTTCGAAGAGGAAGATATGCTTGCTCAATTCTTAATAATAAAGAAAAACCAACAAATTGAGCACTTGAGTCTTCATTAGCAGCGCCTAGCTACAGCTGCGGAGCTTCGGTCAATACCACTAACAGTCTATTTCCTTAAAATGGTACATATCGATGAATCTATATTTTCATCTTCAGGTGATTAAATCTGCATAATGTCCCTGTACAATAAGATTCGAGCATTTTGTAATCCAGTGAGGAAATTCAAGATCAGTAAATATTGATTGATTAAACAACACTAAATAAAATGTTAATGCTTTCTTCAAACTCAGACTCTCTGCTGCGGCTGTACCTCAAAGACAAAACAATTGTCTGATGATCTCTGTTGAACAAGGTCTGATTTTCCTGTACATGTACAATGTGGGGTATTTTCAAATACTTTCCTAAACCACATTCAATACTATGTTAGACACAAGTTAGTTATTACTCACATATCAAAGTCTTTTCATCTGCAAGATGGAAGAATAGCTGGGTGCTGCCTGGAGAGACTGATGAAGGACACAGGCTGGCTTCAGCAGCTTTCCACACAAAGCCATCACATCTTCTCTTCCATAGTCCTCGCTGTCCACTGGTGCTCTGTCAAAAGAGTGAACATCACAGCCGTCATGTTAACCCTTTGTTACACAACATACAACCAACATGTGTCAAAAGTGACCCGAATTAGTTTTAATTGTAAATATCTTTGCAATAAATTACTTTAACCATTCAGGATTCCAGGTATTCCTCAATTAACCTGTTTTGGATCAACACCAATTTGTATTTTTCCCTTTCTTACTTTTTGAATAAAAATCATGTTTGTATCACTACACTTCTAAGGCACAACATGGGTCAAACATTACCCGTATTATGTTTGCTATGTTATTTCATGCATGGCTGAGTGTTTCTTTACTATACATTTTCAAAAATAATACATTTTAGCATTGATTTGGACCAAGCATGTATGATGTAGTAATACAAAAAGTATTTTAGTTCACACAGTGTGACATTAGCTAGTCATGTTAGCTTGTAATATATAGAGCAGAGCTAACTAGCAAGTTAGCCAAACGTTAGCGGTTAGCTGTTTATGCTATGCTAGCTGTTACTGAACATTAACAAACTAGATTCCGCTATAAGAAAGCTGTGAAACTTTACATTAAACTTGGCGACAACATTGTGACACCCCGCTGCATGTTTATGTGTAATTCTTCCGTATTGGAGACGAGAGGGTGGCGCAGCAGCACTGCAATAAGCTGTAAGCTAACGTTAGCAGCCACCTGTTAAGCCAGGTTTCGGGCGCAACATCTTGCAAGAAACAGCATCTCAGGGCTTCTTAACATTTAACAACCTATTAATGATGAATACCAACTTAACGGGAAGAAACTCAGCTAACTAGAAGAAGAAACGTAACCTTAAATAAAAAATAAAACATTCACAAACTAAGGATTATCTAAATACATATTTAACTCCATTACAGTTGCAGGACTCACCAGATCTCAAGTCTTCTGTTCTTTGTTGACGTCCCGATGCTCATATTTAACGTGTAAAACGATCCCGATATTAATCCATAAACTCCTGCAGCAGACATACAGACAGACAGCTGTAGCTCGCAGGAGGAGACCCACTCAAACTGACGTGGATGTTTCAAATGTGAACGACAGGCGTGGACAGTTCTCATTGGCAGGTTTCTTCGATTACGTTTATATTAACCAATCAGGAGTGTTGTGGACTCATTCCAAACATGCCTGACTTGTCTGCCGTGTTTTGGCTGAATTCTATTTCAAGTGCCGTAGCTCTGGCTGTCGGCCAGAATCCGAAAACCATACATTATACTGTAAAACTAAGGCTTATTACTGTATATTGACCAATGGGGGGGGGGGGAAACAGCAACATAAATAAAACAAGAATAACTGTGACTTGTTGAGTAAATAACAGTGTGTGTTTTAAACCTTGGTCCTCCCTGCAGAAATGTCTCCACTTTCTATCATTTTAATTTGTTTTAATGATATTGTCAACTGTAGATGTTTACAATATAGTAATTTAGGAATTTAATGAGAACATATTTATTTACTTTTCTTTCAACATTGGATATTTTGTGTTTGTGGTGGATTCAATCGAATATTGAGAAAATGATTTATGTAAAAAGGTTTTAATTACATTTTACGTTTTTTTATTTGACGCTTTTTTTTACAGTTTTATGATTACCTTAAAATTACAAAGAAAGTCTTATAATAGTAATACACTTTTATATTACGAGTTACATATTTAATTACAGATAATACTTTTTATTTTACGTACATCTGCATTTATTTTCTGAAAGTGCAAAAATACTGTAAATATTATATAGTAAATTTACTGTAAAAAAAAAAGGAAATAAACGTTATTTGTGGTTATTGTCAAAACACTGAAAATAATGTTTTGGGTTGTTAATTTATAGTTAAAGGTGGGGTAGGTAAGTTTGAGAAACCGGCTCGAGATCGCTAGAATTTGAAAATACACAACCGGAGAAAATCTGCCACTTCCTTATAGAGCCCCTCCTCCAACACACATGAACGCGCACATGACCAATGAGGGCACGAGATAAGTTTGTGCCCCGATGGAAGGCTGACAGGCAGGTAGGCCAGGCTAAACGGATTGTACTTTTTACAGTATTACGGCTTCTACAGATTTTTTTATGGATTTTTTGTCAAAGCACTTCAGATATTCATTGCTATCGGGATGTTAAAAGCATTCCATGGAATATAACAAAAAGTGTATCTCGAGCCGGTTTTTGAAACGTACCTACCCCACCTTTAATATCTGCCATTTTACAGGATTTTGCAAGTTATTTAAAAAAACATGATAATTACTATAAACATTTACAGTTATTTCCTGTAAAATTACAATCTTTTTTTACAGTGTATAATAGACTGCAAAACAGAGTAGAGTACTGCAGACTCCAATGAGTTGTTTATAACAGACTCACACTAACAATAGATATTGTTATGTCACTTAGCTTTAATCTCCAGTTGTAACAGATAATTAGTTACATAACATAAGTGATCAATGTATACATACAGATGCAGTCACAGAAATTCTGGAGCATTTACATCAGAATACAAGGACAGTGACATTCATTCAGTTTAGAGTTCCATTCCAATATGTTGTATGGTTGTATATGGTTATGTATAGGTTACATAATTTAATTGGGCACATAATCCAGTATACAGTTGTAAAGATTTCAAAGGGACCCATACAGCTTTTGCAAAGCAGCTCAGTTCCACAAAATGATGTAGATTACTATGATTTTCTCTATTCCAATTTAAAGACGAGTTTTATATAATTCTATATAATTCTATAGAATTTAGTATAGGTTGCATCAGAGAGGAAATGTCATGCATGTTTTCTTTGAATGCTATAGATTTCTACACATTTCTATAGATTTCTATAGATTTCTACAGATATGTCATGAGTCGGTTCTGTCCTATAGAATTCTTTAGATTGTTATAGTTTTAATTATAGAAGTTTATAGAAAAGTACACATTTATAGTATTCTACAGAATGATCTAGAGATTTCTATAGTATTCTAAAATACAAAAAAAAGAGAAACTGAAAAAAGCAATTCATATTAGGTTCTGTTGAGGCACTACAGGATATAAAATCTTCCAAGCCATGACCTCTGCCTGAAATCAGGACCACTCAGAGGAGAATGCAGGACATCAAACTGGAGACAGGAGTGTGAATAACACATTTTGGCCAAAACAAATAGTTGCTTACCAATACAGTGGCTGAACAATGGACACCAAAAAGTGAAAAACAGAAGCATAATTATGCGAACAACAATTGTGGGGGGGGGGGGGGGGGCATTTTACAAATATTTACAAACAACTATTTACAATAATAAGGGGAGAGAATACAGTTGGGAGCAGACTGAACAGAGGACATAGCAATATTCATGTTAAAATGTTTGCACAACAAATATTATGGCACTTTCGTTTATATTGCATTTTAATACATCAGTTGTCATACCATGGTTGGATGTGCAGCATTTGGATGTTCTAATCGATCCAAGAAGGGGTTCCGGATGTATGGCTCCCCTAAGGACGTAGAGCGAAGGAAGAGATGGATGGCAATGGTCAACAGACAACAACAGTCAAGGAGTATGCCTCCAGCTGTTAATGTCAGGAATGATGACCACACCTATTATGGCACATCAAACATTGGTATGATATATGAAGCTAACAATGTTTCCCATGTTATATAATTCAAGGATAGACTACACTCCTAATGCAACCTTCAGATTATACAGCTTCAAAACTACCAGGGTTCAGGGATTCTCTGAAGATTCATATACCACATGTAGATAATCTACTTTCTTCATACTGTAACATTGCCAATAGACGAACTTAGATGAATGTCACTATAGGAGTGTATTGTACCCTTAAATGACAATAGGTGCACATGTAAAGGCAGCATACACATATAACAGCAAGATTGCCTTGTTATTGTTACAGAGATTCAGGGAGATATTGAGGTGGAGTTCCAAGGGAATGAAAGGGACATAACAGACAGAGAGAGTGAGACAGATGTCAGCAGACTGCCAGGGGCCAGTATGTCAGAGATCAGTGTGCCAGGAGCCAGTCAGTCAGGGGTCAGCTATGAAGAGGCCAGTTTGCCAGGGTCAGGTGCTCCAGGGACCAGACTGCCAAGGGCCAGTTGTGACCGGGCTCACGTGGAGGATCTAATGAGGCAACTGCGAAGGGAGAGATTACTAAGAAAGAGAGCAGAGAGGGCTCTGGTAAACCAGAAAAGGATTAATTCGGCATTAAGAAAAAAACACTTTGATTAATCTAAAGTTTAAAAAAATCTTCAACACAGACCAAATTAGAGCCAGATTACCGTCCATCTGATGAGGTTTTCACCCTTGTTCAGAACGTGGAGCAGCTGTTCCGTGTGAGGACGAGCGATTCCCTCATGGAGTCCTCAAATGCCGTGTCACAGCTGGAACAAGAAGCCATGTTGCTGGACAGCAACCTTCCCTCATGCCATGACCTGAAGAAAAAAATCCTCTCAGCATACATCAGGCTGAGGTTAAGGATTGCATCAAAGTGCATCAGAGCTGAGAGGAAGGATAAACATAAAGGGTATCTTAGCAGCAAGAGTCAGAGTAAGAAGGCAAAGAAGACCCAACAGACCTCTGCACCGAAGGTCATAACATCTAGGCCACTGCCAAACACCTTACTCGTTGCCATCGATGTACTTGGCATCTCCATTCCCGGTCCACCGTCAGCAGCCTCCAGCCTCCTCTTCTTTCAGCAGTCATCACCTGCAGCCGTTGCCAGCACCAGCCTCCTTCAGCAGCAGCACCCTCCAGCAGCAGCACCCTCCAGCTGCAGCACCCTCCAGCAGCAGCACCCTCCTCCAGCAGCAGCACCCTCCGCCAGCAGCAGCAGCAACAGCCATGGCTGACATAAGGCTGAATAAAAAAAAGTGCTAATTATTTTTTTTTTAAAGTGTTTATTTTGTTAAAAATAAACATTTTGGATGCATGACCATGTTTTAGGCTCATCCTTCATTCACTGCTGGAGAGTAGCCTATTCAGTAGGCTATTCTTTTTTTAAGACTGAATAATACATTTGAAGAACAATCATTAAACTAGTGTGTATATTACAATAGAGAGGCGAAGTCACGCCCATACTTCCGGTCCATGGGACCCCGGAAGCGGAACATTATACATTGAAGTCAATGGAGAGAGAAAAGTTATCTTTCTATCCCGTTTGAATTGTGCCACGAATGACACATAATGATGTTTGTCAATCTTAAACAATAAGTTCCATGTCAAAAAAGTCACAGTTTGTCGTAAAACTGTTGAAATATAAGACTATGAAAAATACGCAACTAGAAAGACTACAAATCCCATTCTGGGTCGCGTAAGTGACCAAGACTGGTTGCGACTCGCAATTAAAGCAAAGAAGAAGAAGAAGATCTCATAACTGATTTATTCCCTCCAATAAATATAAGAGATTGCTCCAATAAATTCACTTTTATAAGATACCTGTGTGCTTTGTACCAGGTTGGAATCACAAAAGTGATCATACACTTTGCTTGCTCGTTCTATCGCTTCCCGTCTGATGAAAGGACCAGAAGTCGTTGGACCAAACATATCAGGTAATATACATGTTTTGCATGGAACATAGTCAAGTTAGCTACCTAGCTAGTAGCGAGCACGTTAGTTAGCATTACATTACATTACTTAGCCTTGTCATTTGTATTAGCCTTAACATGAAGTAAACCCAAATGTTAAACAGTAAGAGTAGTCATGATGGTAAGTATTTTGTGAAACATTTGAAAAGTAGCCTATCGCCCCCTCCACCAGGTGCTAAGGGGGCGGGGAGGTAGGCTAACGGACGACACTAAAGTTGGCTTCCGATTCAGAGCAACCGATTCGGCAGTTAAGGGGAAAATTAAGGGACATTTAATTTACAGCGCTGAGCGAACAATCCTCCGTGTTTGAACCTCTTAAATCGCTGCATAGCCGATTTATTTGGACTGGATTATCCCAGAGAGTCTAAAGATTCTTTATAACCCAGTTTGAGATTTGTGAAACCTTTATTCTATTTGTGAAAATAAAAAAAGTGAGATTTCAGTGCTTTTTTCACATGTAGACCACATTAGACCAGGTCCTAATCTAAAACCACTAGACCTACACTCATCAAATCTGAAAAACAGTCCGTAGAGATTTAAAGGCGTAGTTGTAGTTCAGTCCAATGTTTCATTTGGATTCATTTGACAACAGTCAACTATTTTCATAAAGCAAGGATAATTGTGTGTTATTGGTGAGTAAATAACAGTGTGTTATTTTGAAAAGAATAACAAATTAGAAGGAAAAAAATATTTAAAAATACAGATTTCAGTATTCTGAGGCTCTGAGCCCCATTTATTTTCCTCACAGACAGCAACAAAAGTCCGAAATTATACGATTTAAAATAAAAGCAATAATTGTGGCTTGATATTGAGTAAGAACATGTTTTTATGAACCACACAGCTTCCGGTCTTCCACGACCCGACCCGGAGAACACATTACCAGAAATACATTGCTTTTAAAATCGTGCTGTGCAACACGAATCAATAGATTAAAAATCGTGTTGGTGAACACGAAATGCCATGAGACTGGGTTGGTATGCGAGGGGGGACACACACCCATGCCCGGCGCCGTGGGAGGGCCAGGCCCTCCCATTTGACATTCCTGCCCTCCCCCAATAAACACGTTTAAAAAAATTATTTATAACATTTAATTTTTTTTAAAACATTTTTATTTTAAATTTTATAAATTATAAATAAGCTGTGAACTTTTATGCTACGATGTATGTGATGTCAGATAGTAACTACAAAAAAAATCGCAGGCTACGTCAAATAAATTCATGTGTCTGTTGTGATTTGTGATTCGTCCACATTTAGACCAATCACAGCGTCAAACTCTGCCGCCAATTCTGGATTTGTTTATTGTTTATTGTGCATTCTGTAGACTCCCATTTCTGTTTGAATTACAACATGGACATCAGAAATTGGCTTAAAAGATTTAAGAATGTATTCAAACGAAATAGCGATGAAATAACTGCAGCCGATGGTGCTGCTGGCGACCCTGCACCTGCCGTTGCAGCAGCACGCCTTAATCTCACAAGCTTGACCTCGGCAAACCCCGGGGCTGAGTTAGCGAGCCCAATCCTTGACTCATCAAGGCGGCCGCCACCAACGCTGTCCTCCGAGGCACAGCTCCTTGTGCCCCTACCATCACCACCTGCGTTGCCACACCCTGTACCACACCCGCCAGCAGCAGCAGCGGCAGCATCCTCCTCCTCCTGCTCCGTGTCGGTGCCTCCACTATAGACGCTACCTCGCAGCACATCAACAGGTACTATTGGGCCAGCAACCGCTCAAAGACCAACAGCCCCAGATGATCTTGGGGTTAATAAACCCAGCCAGGTGAAACTGGATCGTTATCCAGAGAGATTGTTTTCAGGGAAGACGCGCACGTTTGCCGCTGCGTGGTACACAACAGACCATGGCTTGAAGATTCGTTAAAAGCAGACGCAGCCTTTTGTTTCCCCTGTAGACAGTTTAAAGTGAATAGGCCTACGTCTTCATCTGATGCGGCTTTTACTGTCAAAGGTTTTTGCGACTGGAAACACGCTTTACAGACTGATAAAGGACTGCTAAGGCATGCCGCATCAAAGGAACACATTTCATGTGAGAGTTTGTGGAGAGAGAGACAGATACACGAGGAAACAAATAAGGAAATTAGTACTTTGGTGCACACAGATCAGCTGGCACGGAACCGTTATTACGTGTCAGCTGTAGCCTGTCGTTGATATGATAGCTTTTTTAGCTGTCAACCAACTCCCTCTCAGAGGTGACCACGATGCACTCCACAGCATGTCCGAGTCAGGCAGTGGGCTCTTCCTATCGCTGTTTGAGTATACGCTGCACAAAGATGCAGAGTTGGCCAAAATAATGGAAAGCATTCCCCACACAGCAACATACACCTCTCACGACATGCAAAATGCCATAATAGAAATAATGAGCACCTTAGTGACTGAGCATATTGTCGAAGAGATGGGGGATGCAGTGTATTGTGCAGTGCAGTGCAGTGTACAGGAAGCTGCCATCCTTAACCAGTGTGCCTTGCTCGTGATTTACCAGTGTCTGTGCTGCCACGCACACAATGTTTCAAAAGTGGTTTCTATGTTGCCCTTTATTTGTGTATGTATTTGCGATAAGTGTGCATCTTTACGCAATGCTGTTGGCCTCGCTGTTTGATATATATTGTGCCGCATTGCACGTGACGGTTTTGTCGGCCCTCCCATGAAAATCATAGGCCCTCCCTTTAGATTTGTTCTGACGCCGGGTCTGCACACACCACGAGTAAAACGGAGCTAAAGCCCTGTTGGTCTGTTGTTGTTGACGAGGCCTTACCTCTAGCAACAGGCTAATTAGTGGATAGTACTCATTACAGTCAGTCTACTGAGCTCAGCCCCTCTCCAACACATCACCTGTATTGAGTCAGAAACACAGCATGCATGTTACGGTTCAAAACTAACTCAGATTGGAAAAGGCTAAGCAAAGAGCTTTGCTAAATAGAGAGTTTTAGCCCCCATCTTTTGGGACTATATTTATCCAAATAGTATTTTCTCATCCTGAATACTAAGTTGAGATGATTTTGTTCTAACTATGTGTTCTTCTTTACAGGCCAGCACCTCACATGCTACCAGCAGATTACCTGTGATGATAGATTCTGCATGTCAGACTGACCCACCCAAGTACCGTACTGTTAGTACACAGCTATCCTCGAGGACTCTTGGTTCACATCGAAGTACAGGTTAGAAGTTTTTCAAATGTTCTTTATTTGTTTATTTATTATACAACTATTTACAAATATAAAATAAAAAAAATTAGAAAGAACTTTCAGTTTTTTACATGCTAATCTAAACCACATTTTTTGTTGTGCTTTTGTTAACATTGCACAGGCTACGTGGCCAATTTGATGGACCTCATCTTCGACCAAGTCTTTGTGGACCCTGCACCATTCACACAGGAGCTTCTGAAGATACCCATCCCAGAGGACCTGTGTTCCCAATATGAGCGACCTGACGAGGAGGAGGTCATCGCCGGTTATGCTACACGGTTCAATTTGGCTGCTGTCTGAACCCAACATAGACATTTCGCGGATCAGGAAATTCCCTGCGAATCCTGAGGACAACGCAGGCCGGAATCACCACTCTGATCCTGCGTCCAAGGAAGCCCCAGCACCAGCTCACAAAGCTTCTGTAGGCTAGATACCTGTGACGCCTGAAATCATTAAAAAAAATATTTAGTGTCATTTATACAAAATACAAGTACATTTAGTTTTTTTTGTATGGGTTCAAAGAACCGTTGATTTTGACAATAAAGTTCCGAATTGATATCAAATGTGTCATGTCATGTTTGGATGGGTAAAGAATATTCTGATTTCAAAAGCATAAGGTTGTGTGTTGACTTTTGTTGTCGTACACATGGGTGTGTTATGCCATTGCTGTGTAGTATATAATAGTACATGTACAATGACAGAATGAAAGATTGCATAAAGCCATATACACCACCATTTATTTCCATGAACAATATTAGCATTCGTTTTACAATTTCAGTCAAAACAAACAAACCACTCACTGCTCTATTTGCCTCATCTGTAGTCCACCATGTTCAGCTCTGTACATATTCAATGCATTCTGCAGGGAGAACACATTCAGTCACACAGGCTCCAATCCAGGATGGTCCACCATACAGGTTACAGAGTCCTCAAGTTCCTGCATCCGTCTTGACACCTAGTGTGATAAACATATATTGAATGACATGTGAAAAATGTATTCTCTAAACAGACAACTTAGTGAAGCTATCAAAAATGTTACCTCTGGTATCTCCATGCAGCACACATTCTCCGGTTCTCATTCATAACACTCCGTTCGATGTCTCACTATGGGATGCACCTCATCGCGGAGCAAACAGAAGCATCAATCTCATTACGCCAATCCTGATTGGCTGGTGATCTTGACGTCAACGTCAGGGGAAATCACCCCCTATAAGTAGCCTGCGCCACGACGCATGCGTCATTCAAACACCTCTTCTCGCTTCAGAGCACATCTCGAACGGTAGCCGGGCTAGCTTAACAGTCCACAGACTGAACCCAAAGCTAATTTTCGGTCGACGGGCGTTAGCCGGCTACCCTATTCTCTCACAGAGGAGTATTATAGTCAACCTCGCCGTTCTTCCTCTGGAGTAAGGTAAGGTTTTGACTTCAAGTTAGCAACACACCAGTTGCTAACTTGTGTTTTTTCCCTCACTACCGACACCACGGTAGCGAGGACACTTTTTTCTTCTCTCTTCCACGGAGGAGAAAAGGATTACAGGAATATTACCATACCAGGTAATATCCTTGAGAGAAAAAGACCCACGCTGTCCTTTTTTCCCCCGGATTAAAGACAGATCGGTAAATACTTTTTTCTCGAACGTACCTGTCATGAGCGGACCCTCTCCACGCCTCACGGCGAATGAGATGGATGCCTCTCCCCCTCACACCAGAGGAGTCAGGAACTCGGAGGCTCGGCGCTGCGGTTGCGGGTTGAAAGTGTCAGGCACAGACTCACACCAGATCTGTTCGTCCTGCCTCGGGCTGGAACACGCCCAGGAGGCCATCGACAATCCCGGCTCGTGCGGACATTATGCCCGCCTCACCGTGAAGACCGTGAAGAGCCTCCACCGAAGGTTAGCGCAACAAGCTAACCTGTCGGGACGGGACCCCCCTCATGTCCACTGATCTGCCGACCGGCAATCAAGACACGGGGGCGTCTGCCGCAGAGATGGAGCCCCTCACTGCGGTCTGGGGCTCACCGACAGCGGCACCCGCAGAACCGGAATCCCGCGCCATATCAGGCCGAGATCCGGTGGCGGCAAGAAACGCGGGAACGGGGCCCCACGCTATACCAAGCTGGGGCTCCCAACTGGACCTCACCATGGTTTCACCCGCGGAAGATGTCCTGGAGTTAGACTACATGGAGGACGAAGAGTACACCTCTGAGTTCCTCCTGTCTGACTCGGATGAGCAAGAAGACGACGTCTTCGTGTCACCAGCTCAGGCTGCAAAGCCGGGAGCGATGGCTGCTCTCTCTGCGATAGCACACCAGCTTCGCCCTGTCTCAGTATGGACCTACAAGCCATGTGTCAGCGCGCTGCGGCCAGACTAGACAAGTTGGCCGAGAAAATCTCCGGTTCCGGCTGCAGCTCAGGCTCAGCCAACCCAGAATTTCGGCCAGCAGTCGAGGAAGAAGAAGCGAGTGGCGTGACAGCCCCTCCTTCTCCCCTCCGTGAATGTGTTCCCGCCGCCTCGAGAGATGCCTAAACGCCATCCTCAAGTCCGCACAAACACATGTCACACGTTGGTTGATTCCTCTGTCATTAAACATTTGCCGCTGACGCATCCAGGCCGAGGGCCGAGGGCGCAGCTCAAAAAATGAATAGAAAATCAATAAAACCAATTTTCTCCCCTTTTGAGAGCAGCAACGGCATCTCTCAAAAGGCGGATTATTGACGGGTCTGTGAAGGCACCACCGCCACGCGCAGTGCCGGCTGGAGCTGTAAGCGTGACATCTCAGCTGGCTCTAAGGAGCATGCAGCAGGAGATACTCACGACACCCAAGCTGCCTCGAACTCTGCTCGGTTTAGAACACCGAAGACGCAGAGGTCGCAGCCCATCCCGAGTCCCCAGCCCAGGCTGGAGACGAGGGCAAGTTGGCCGAGAAAATCTCCGGTTCCGGCTGCAGCTCAGGCTCAGCCAACCCAGAATTTCGGCCAGCAGTCGAGGAAGAAGAAGCGAGCGGCGTGACAGCCCCTCCTTCTCCCCTCCGTGAATGTGTTCCCGCCGCCTCGAGAGATGCCTCAACGTCATCCTCAAGTCCGCATAAAACACATGTCACATCTTTCTGTCTGAATAAACCATTTTCCGCTGACGCATCCAGGCTCCGGCCAAGGGCGCAGCTCAAAAAAATGAAAAGAAAGACAATAAACAGTCCGTTAACCATAAATCCCCTTCTGAGAGCAGCTACGGCCTCTCTCAAAAGGCGGATAATAAACGGGTCTGTGAAGGCACCACCGCCACGCGCATGCGCAGTGCCGGTTGGGGCTTTAAGGGCACTACCGCCACGTGCGTACGCAGTGCCGGCTAGAGCTGCAAAGAACGGCCCGTCAATCCTTCCCCTTTCAAGAGCAGCTACGGCATCTCTCAAAGGACGGATTATTGACGGGTCCGTGAAGCCACCGCCACACACATGCGCAGTGCCGGCCGGGGCTTTAAGGGCACCACCGGCACGCGCAGGCGCAGTGCCGACTGGAGCCGTTAGGGCACCACCGGCACACACATGCGCAGTACCGGCTGGAGCTGTAAAGGCACCTCCGTCACGCACATGCGCAGTGCCGGTCGGAGCCATAAGAGTGACATCCCAGCTGGCTCTAAGGAGCATACAGCAGGAGATACTCACGATGTCTGCCTGGGCTTCTCAAAACAGTTATAATTTATCTGTTTTCACAAACCCAGAGAGAGTCAACCCACATTCTGGAGAGAAAGGTTCTCTCTCTCCTAGAAAGAAGGGTTTTATCTATAAAGCCCACCGAGCGGAGTTAGATTACGGAGGAAAATGTCCTCGTAAAGCACCCGCTCAACATGGGCCTCATAATAAAACTAAACTCCGAACGCCACGGCTTACGGAGAGTTTTGGTGATTATGAAATGCGTAGTGGCACTACACCCGACTTTTCCAGTGCGGGACGTGCCTACGGGTGCAGTCCTTTCACGGAAGGTGGTCACCACGGACGCAGGTCAGACGGGCTGACAGGGGATTTACGAAGGTCGCCCGGTGAGAGGTCTCTAGAACAGACACTTCCAGCGGGCACGCGTAAATTACCCGGAGCTTTTAGCGGTGTTCCCCACCCAAAAATGCTTCCTGCCTTCTCTCAGAGGACTTCATGTCCTCGTGAGGACAGACAACACGATATCGTGTATGAACCGCCAGGGGAGATTGCGTTGTCTCCAGTCACACACACTGGCACACAAACTGATCCCTTGGAGCGGCAGACGTCTCCTCTCTCTGAGAACGATACAAGTACCGGGTGTTATGCACCTAGGGACAGAATTACTGTCAAAGGGTGCACCACTCTATGCAGACTGGACTCCTCATCCAAGGATCGAGAGTCCGCTGTGGGTGCGTTACGGCGGAGCTGCGTTAAATCTGTTCGCAAGGGGAGAAAATGCTCAATGACAGCTGTTCTCTTTAATGCACGATTTAAACGCACCGTTAGGCGGGGACGCACTCGTACACGATTGACCTCCGGGTCCTCTGTACACGTTCCCACCCCTGGCTCTGTTACCCTTAACTCCGGCCAGAGTGAAGGAGCAACACCACACACTTACTCTGATGTTTCCGCCCTAGCCCGCAATATACGGGCTGGCGGGGATATATCAGCTGTTGTGCGGGCAGCCGTGGCAGCCCCCACCATGCAGGGACAGATTGTCTCAGGCGGGGAGGGCGATCCTTCACCCACGCCCAGAGCACGGGGCACTATGGGCCTGACCCGTGAGTGGTACAATCTGAATACAGTGGGACTCCCTCAGAAGGTGATAAACACTATTCAGAGTGCGAGAGCTTCCTCCACCAGGTCTCTTTACGACTGTAAGTGGAGGGTGTTTGAGGAGTGGTGCCTTCAAGAAGGACACATCTCTTTTCAATGTCCTGTCGGGGTGATTTTATCATTTCTACAGGACTTGATCGATAAACACAGAGCTTTTTCCACGATCAAGGTGTACCTGGCTGCTATTGCTGCATGCCATGTGGGCTTTGAGGGTAAGACGGCTAGCCAACATCCTTTGGTTTGCCGTTTTATGAAGGGAGCGCGCAGGCTCCTCCCTGTCTCCAGGTCGCTGGTGCCCTTATGGGACCTGGCAGTGGTTTTAAATGGGCTCAGAATGACCCCATTTGAACCCCTGGAAGGAGCTGACATGAAACATCTGTCACTCAAGACAGTGCTGTTACTGGCCCTGGCATCCGCTAAACGGGTCAGTGATATCCATGCACTGTCTGTACATCCCTCATGCACTCAGTTCGCCCCAGGGCAAACGAGAGTGTTGTTGAAACCCAACCCTGCCTTTACACCAAAGGTGGTTGGTTTGTGTACCCCGATTGACATTGAGGCATTTCCTCCGCAGCTGGTTTCCTCCGGGGAGCAGCAGCAGGATCTATTGTGTCCAGTCCGGGCTTTGCACACATATATGGACAGATCAAAAGAGCTTCGTCTTAATGACCAACTCTTCGTGTCCTGGGCTAAACCTCACAAGGGTAAGCCTGTTACTAAGCAACGGCTCTCCGACTGGATCGTGGAGGCGATTGCTTTGGCCTATACGAGTCAGAATCTGCAAGCACCTTCGGGTCTGCGGGCTCACTCGACTCGGGGCCTGGCTACATCCTGGGCTTTGTTCAAGGGTGTTTCCATCCAGGATATCTGTGCAGCGGCAAGCTGGTCTTCGCCGCTCACTTTTGTCCGCTTTTACAGGCTAGACGTCTCCGCTCCAAGCGTGGCCCGAGCAGTGCTGGGCACCTTGTTGAGTCGGGACTCCACCTGTTAAATTCTGGTTGATCGGTGATCTTCGAGATAAGCTCGTCTGGCAATACGGGAGCTACAATATCCCATAGTGAGACATCGAACGGAGTGTTATGAATGAGAACTATAGGTTACTTACGTAAGCCCAGGTCTCAGAGTAACATGAAGTGAGATGTCTCATCAGACGGCCCTCCTTGCTATGGTGAAGCGAGAAGAGGTGCTTATTTTGAATGACGCATGCGTCGTGGCGCAGGCTACTTATAGGGGGTGATTTCCCCTGACGTTGACGTCAAGATCACCAGCCAATCAGGATTGGCGTAATGAGATTGATGCTTCTGTTTGCTCCGCGATGAGGCGCATCCCATAGTGAGACATCTCACTTCATGTTACTCTGAGACTGGGGTTACGTAAGTAACCTATAGTTCTGAAGGCATCGTGGCGCAATTTGCACATGTACACCTGTAGAAAGAAGTCAATAACTGAGCTTTTAAAAACACATGAAACTATACACATTGCTGACAACTGAGGTGTTGTTGGAGTTATACTTTTTATCACCCTAAGTTATTGAACTTTCCAACGGTTGTTGCACGATGTTGGAAGAAAAGGACTGTAAACTATTAATAAACGCAATGAGGCCATTGTATACTCTATGCTGAAAATATCAATGTCTCCCTTTATAAATATATATATGTATCGCTGTTTTTGCGTTACAAGCTCTAAGTTATAAACTGTACACATTGCATTCTTGCTAATTAGCCAAAATATGAACGGAATAAGTAGCAAGCATCGTAACAAACAGAGTCAAATAAATAGGGACAACAGCTTGTCAACTAACCATTCAGAAACGTCCTGCTGCAACCGAGATGTTTGCACCTCCACCAAAACCTCTGCTGCTTCAGGGTCAGTTTCTGGATCAAATTGATAATATGCTTGAACACATCATTGCTCTGAAATGACATGTTTATTCCACACTCGTAATCACAGCAAGCATGGTAACGTGACTCTCGCCGGCTCATGCCCCCCTCTTCTGCAGGGGGGCGTGGTCAGCTGCTGCTCAGAATTTTCAAAGACAGGCTTGGAATAGAGCGAAACGAGGCATGGCTAAAAAATTATCTGTTTGGTATTTTGAAAAATAAAATGTATAAATATACCTTATATAGGTATGGTCATACACTATATCATTTAAATATAGCATGATAGGTCTCCTTTAAAGCATGTACAAAAGTCACAGTAGAGGCTTAGAAAACAAATATGAACCTGGAAATGAGCAAGTTGTTTCAGACAAATACAACCACAGTGATACAGAAAAAAACAAAAACATATAATCTTAATCTCCTGTGAATGTACAGCACATCCTCTGGGAGTTCACAACCTGTTGTAAGCCTTCATAATGGAGGTTTGTTTTACAGCTCAGTACACACACTCATACATTACACCACATCACAGTAACAGTGTGTTAGAACTTGTAGCACAGATACGTTCGATTTATAATACATTTTCAAAATCGTAAAACAAAAATGTTGGATTTGTGTTGGACCAAGTACTTAACACGTAAATTGTTTGAAATATAAATATATATAATATACATAAATATAATGTATTTTGGTGTTATTTTTATTATGCAGGGATTGTTTCATAGTTTCCCTGTGCTGATTGTTTTATTGATTATTACTCCAATTCAGATTATTATGATTAATTACCTGTAGGTGTCGTTTGGCCATTTCATTTAGTTCACTATGAGTGGAAGGGCAAACAATTTTCAACCGCATAATATGTAAGCCATGTGTGATATGCCATTTAGCCATGAATCTTTTGTTCCTGTTAGGCCCCAAGCCTGTTTTTCAGGTCTCAGGCTTGAAAATGACATTTCCAGGACAAATGACTACACTTCTAAAAGGGGTAAATTAATAATCTTTTTTCTCAAAGTAATGATAAACCTGTGAGTTGGATGTAGAAAAGCCAGAATAAATATAGATGTTTTTTATTTTAAAGAAAATTGTGATTGAACATAGCTTCTCCAAGTCAAACTGCAATCCTAAACCTAACCAAGTAATTGTTTTGCTTTAACCTAACCAAGTTGTTCCCTGTAAACTGAAGTTTATACAGAAACAAATCACTTATTGTAAGGAATCATACAAGTATGTGGGTTATGCACGTACCACAAATCAATGTTTCATTCCAATCCCTGTTTGTAGCCTTTATTTAACCAGGTGAAAGCCCCTTGAGATCAAAAGATCTCTTTTTCAAGGTTGACCTGCATGTCCCTAATTTTGCATTCACAGATAAATGCTGACCATGAACACAGGAATCCAAAACTTGTACTTGACGGATGGTGAATGACAAGTTTGCTTTACAATGCATGAAATAGAAAAGTTGCTTTATTCCTCTATGGATATAAAAGGAAAAGGAATACATTTTTGATCACTGAAGGGTAAAACCGAAATAAATTAGTCCTTTTTTTGTTCAGTCACAAAATGTTTTCCTTTCAGAGGAGTAAAATGTAGTCTGTGAATTTTCCGAGCTTAGCTGAAGCCCTCTGAGGTTGTGAGAGCCTCTCACTCATGCTGCTACCTCTGAGAGAGCGGTGTGAGCCCCTGTGCTCTTGGCATAGTTTATTCAGAAAATGTAAACACCTGCATCACTGCTGTGCTCCGGCTAATTAAAACTCTGTCTGTCTAATGAGAGCCGTGCCTGTCAGGGCCCTCCACACACTCAATAAATCACCGCTCCTCAGGCCTGCTTTATCCCACCGTACGGAGAGGGACGTGTGCGTCTCTCAGATATATGCAACTCAGATTCTCTCTCCTTCGGTTTGTTCCCAGCGTTCTCCATGAGGATTCAATGTCTTCTCCACTGCCTCCCCTGAGTCATAACATGAGCAATGTAGAGTGGCAGTCCAAACTAAATCTACTCTGTTGGTGGCCATGGTTACTAAGCATGAGTTCCCCACACCGTAGACGCAATGAGACAGCTCATATACCCCACCTATATCCATCCACTTAAAACGGTATACCATGTGGGATTCATGTAAAACAGTCCCCAAGCAGTTTCAACAATCAGTAATACATCTAAATCCAAACAAAGAATAACGTCTAAACAGCACAATACGCAGTCCCCCATTGAGACAAACAAAGGCGATCAATTCTCAAATGGTTCAGCACTGAATGGGAAGAAGTCATGTACAGTACAGTGACCACAACAATAGAAATCTATTTACAATTAAATGAAATCTGATTCAACAGTCTTGTAATACACACTACCTTAATATTTGAATTTAAAACACCAACACAGCTTGTATATGCAAATTCTGCAGGTCTCATCCTAGAAAGCAATGTCGTAAGCCTTTGTTTGGATTACATTTAGCTGTAAACCCTATCACCATGGCAGATAAACAACTGCTTTCTCCATATCTCAAACTCAAAATGGACTTATGGAGATAATAAGGGACATTGCCAACGTTGTTTTTGCCTCGCACAAAGAAGAATTCTACTTAACTGCTGGAGGCAAGTTGCAAGTTGACCTTATTTTGCAGGGACTTCTAAGATAAGATGAGATATGCAGTTATCTTGTGGTTAGGGATGGAGAGACATACTTCATGCCTTAAGGTAACCTTATATTTGGTGGCTAGAATACTCATGAGAAAGCACAAGAAGGTAATGAGCTGCACCGGTGTCAGCAATTCATATCAAGAGAACCTCCATGCAATCTGAAGGCAGGCTTTAATCTTTGCTATTTGGACACCAGCATCTGGCCTTTTTGGACCAAGCTGTTCTTGGGACTCCCTGAGAGGGACTGCCCATTGGGGAGCAACCCTAATATACAGACTGAGGTGAGATGTAGCATGCATGCGCCCACCAGTCTCCCAGCTAATACATTCCACAAGCTCTCTTTTGCTGTTTTAGTTATTTGAGAATAAATAATTGCAAAATAGCCGTCAAAAAAGTACCTTTCGCGTATTGATTTAGATATGGCCATCATTATTCAGCTTCAGATTGTGCTTTGTGCTAATGATTAACTGTTGGTTCATGTGTTTGTGATTTTTTTGTAACAAGCTGTTTGTTATGTCTTGTCAGTTGTTTAAAGAGGCCCTATTATGCTTGTTAGGGTGTCCTGTAGTGTTATAAAGGTTTTGTTGTGCATTTAAATGGTCTGCAAAGACTAAAATCCCAGAGTTCCCTCCAGAGGGAGTTTCTCTCCGACTACTCCCCCCCTGCCTTAAATGCCTCCATTGGACTCCTTAGTTTATTTTCCATAAGATGGTGACATCATTATGTAACACTTGCGCTTCAATTAGTCAGCGCTCCAACACGTTGTACGTGATAGACTAAGGGGCGGGACATCTCTAAGCGGTTGACCAATCATAAAAGAGCCAGCCAGCTAACCAATGGTTTACAGGCAGTATGAGAAAAATAAAGAGCTTTCTGGACATTAAAGCATGGAGACATGTCCCAGAAGGCACCAAATACAAATATTAATCTGAAAATGAGCATAACAGTGCCCCTTTAACTTATGTTTGTTTATAATGCTGGTGCTGTGTACAGTAGATACTGATTGAAGACTACCTTTACTGAAATGCTTCTTCAGTTTGTGTAGACAAGATATATAGTGCATTACAAAGTGAATGCAATTCAGAAGAGGTGAATAAGTATGTAAGTATGGTACAAGGAAAATGAGGAGAAAGTCCAGCCAAGGACAAGCAGTAAAACGTTCATATTCTCATAAGTAGGTCATTCGGAAGAAACACATCTATATACTCGGAGATCAAACTAAAATACAAGATCCCTTGTGTTGTTTGACTCCTTGTTTTTTCATTATCCAAGAAACTTTATGAATAAGGAAGTATAAAGAGCAAAGAATCATGCGAATCATTAATGAATTAGCAGAGGTTAGGAGTAGTTTCCCCTAATGTAGCTACTAGTCCGATGAACCACAGCAAATCAACTGAAGATGACAAAGCCCCAGTTCATAGCAATAGCTCAGAAGATGCCAAATGGGTTTGCTAGCAGCAGAGAAACCCTGATTGGACAAGCTCTGTCTGTCTTAGAACAAGACATCAAAGATCAAATAAATCAACATCTAACAGCAGCATACCCTTTATCAACCATGACGTCATTGAAAAGCAGTTTCCCCTCTTTTATGGACTCCATCTGGCCAATGGGCCGTTAATGTCATGTTTTTGTGTTCATGTTTCCTGTTTTATTTTGAAATGCCTTTCTCCGTGTGTCTCGTCCTGTTTTACATCCTGTGTTTTTCCACCTAATTGTCTGATTGTGTTCACCTGCCCCTGTGTTTCACTTCCCCCCTCCAGCTGTGTCTTGTCTCTGTGATTAGTCTTCAGTGTACAGGCCTGTCTTCCCTTGTGTTCTTGGTAAGTTTGTCGTCTTTGGTCCTGTTTACGGTCCTGCCTATGTTCCTCGTCCTGCTCCTCGTGCCCTCCCTGGTCTGTACATGTTCAGTTTTTCTTAGTTTGGTTTTAGCTTACCTGGTCCCCCTGTTTTAGTGTTAAACTCAGTGGTGTTGTGGGGATTTTTTTACTGGGTGGACGGGGCGTTGACGGGAGACACTATGGACACGCTCGTGAACTGTCAAGGGGGGGGGGGGGTACACTGTGTGTGGAGCTCTGTGGGGGACATATGTGGGACATAGTCTCAATTTGTGGGACGCGGGACAAATAATAAAAATGCTGTGTGTGCAGTCCCGCACAGTTCACACACACACACACACACACACACACACACACACACACACACACACACACACACACACACACACACACACACACACACACACACACACACACACACACACACACAGGGTGCTGCCCCTCACACACTTCAAATCAAGTTGCATAAATGCTTGAGCTATATGTTTTTATTATAATTACTGTGAAATGTATTATGTTTTTGTCATTATTACAACAAATACACACTTGCAACTGATAACACTGGCAATGATTTTATATTTATTAGACTATTAAAAAAAAAATCATGCTTCAAATAAGTGGGCGTACGGCCCACTACACCACTGGTTAAACAGATGTTTGTTTGTCAGCTTTTGTTATGTCTCTTTGTTATAAATACCTGCCATCCTCCTTTTACTGCTTTTGGGTCCAACATCCTGCCTCAATCCTGACAATTAAGTTAAAAGAACCAGATTCTAAACTGACCTAATGCAACAGCTTGTTTGGACTACAGATTCCTACTGTGTGGCTACTTTCTTTCTTTTTTGACAAAATTGATGATAGACATGAAGGAGTATGGCATTGAAAACGTACTATGCTACTTTCCATCGCTTCTCTGCCTTTTGGCTAAGATCAAGTGTAGTATCTGTAAAAAAAAAACTATTCTACTTTCCTGGGGGTCAGAATTCAAACTCAACCTATACAGCATAATCTCCCTTATAGTCAGCTAATAGTGTATCCTCACACAGTTGAAAACATAAAGACAACCAACTACAACAGACATGGAACCCCATGAAAACAGTGGTACGGATCAAATATTGTGGAAATGGTTAAATAACTATCAAAGTTTATATTAAAGAGTGAAATACCTCATAACCGAAGGGCCTGGGATTTATTAATATCAACTTGGAGCTAGGGGTTGATTAAATAATATAATAATAGTTAAATAATCCACCCCAGGAAAGAGCCAAGGCTCCAAGTTGATACATCAAAAACAGCTCAGACACCATATTGCAGACTTACTGCAAGATGCCAATGTTTTAAGCATCAAAATCACAGACTGAGACTGAAGTTTGCACAGACTGAGAAAAAACTCTTAACTCCTCCATCTAAAGAGAAATCAAACACTATTCATACTGTAGCAGTACCTCCAAGGCTTCTACGGATTATTCTTCAGGTTTAAGGTACAACTTTACCATCATCCAACAACCTTGCAGCAGAATATGTGTACAAAAAGCAGTCTTTGGTCTGTGTGAGGTTTTTTGCTTCTTTCAGTATCAAAATAAACGGCAACAATATATCGAGCTGCTGTACTGCTGCAGTGTACTAGTTTGAATCAAAATAATGTGTTTCCCCTACAGAAAGCACACACATAAGCCATACTGCTACTAGCTTTTCATCATCAATATAAAACTACTTGTGTGTTATTGTTGTACCAAGACTTCATAAAGCCACAATCATTGCAAGTGCAGTCATATCAAACAACCCCAGCTGACAGATGTGAAGACGGAGAGATCATTACATGCATTCGCCTCCCACTCTTCTTAGAAGTGGTAATGAAGAGGCAGCGCACTGTTACGGAAAAAGGGAAAAGAGTCGTCCCTCAAAATCGATAATTAGTCGTGTGATGAAGGCATGTCTGGGAGGAAAAAAATAATTCATTATGTGCTTTCTGACTGAATTTTCTTTTTCTATTCTACCATAAGAAAGAATGTACTGAAGCGGTTTTAATTCTCTTCGCAGGTGTTAAAAAGTAAATTGGCGGTGTCGCAAATGCTGTTTTGGCTTTTTTGTAGTGCATGGATTTATGACGGCTGTTTTAGAGCTAGAAGCCAGAAAAAGGACATGCACACCTCACGACTGTATGCCACCCCTTTGTGATATTAAACACAAAATAAGGCTGTAAATCTGTGTGTTTTCTTTGTGATTTTACAACAAATCGATTGAAGTTGTGAATTGAATCAAATTCTGTGAAATTATTAAATCTGAAAATCAGCAACCTTTTTAAAATACTGACATTAACCCCCAGTCTAACTGAAATAAAACATATATGTATTTCTTCTTTCTTTCACTAACAATTATGAACACCGTCCAATCAGCAGACAATAATATTAAACATCTGCTTATTTTAGTTTCTGTTTAGTTTAGCAAAACAAATGACATATCAGCCTGTTTTGTACATGAAGGTATGGCGGCAGTCTGATGAGAGCTCTTTTGATTGTTGAAATAAAAATCCATAATCTATGGATTTAATCTTAAACCATCCAGCATCCACCCCTAGCTCAATGTAATTATAGACAACAAAACCCTGTCATAGATAAAGGCCCCTTTCTGTGGAAATGTCTGGACAACAACAAAGGTCAAGGGGTCACAGCAATATATCTGTCAATCACACAGCATGGTGTTCAGCCCAGATTGGGTTTAATAAAAACCCAATGACTCATGTACTGAATAGGATAAGACTCGAGTGGAGCATCTGTTATGGATTACCAGGCTTTGTTCCAAGACTATATTCAGCAAGGGACTTTGCTGGATAAAACATTTCTGTGCAGGCATGCTTTAAAACCCCCCAAATGTCTTTGGACTGCAAGAACAACAAACCAGTAGATGCATAGACTGTTTATTGTATTATTCATTTATTAAGTAGTTGATATATTTATTTCTATAGGAAATGCATGCATATATCAATTAGCAGATAACAGATACTGTTCTCTCCACAGGATGTTTAAGTATGATCAAATAATTGTACGTGTCTACATATTCTTGTTAGTCATTAGTATCATTGTGCTGACCTTTTCCCCCAAACTCCAGGTCATAACCCTCTATTTATGCAATTGACTGAAAATATTCTTTCAAAGTTACTGTACCTGGTTGTATTATTTCATTGTGTTACAAACTCGTAATGATTTGTGTGCTAAAGTGTTCCTTCAGTTTGGAAATGTCTACCAATGTAGTATGACATCATGTAGTCCATTGTAAAATTGCAAAGGATGATGATACTGTTGTCGGCTGAGGGCTCAAAACTGATATGAACTAATTAATATTCCATATTAATGATTGTCAGCCTTTGGCAATAGACAATGGCATTGTTTATCAGATTTGAATCCCAGTTTAGAAAATTACAGTCTGGCTCTAAAGCTAAATTCTCAATTGTACGGATAGTCAATAATTACCACCATCAGAATCAGAATCAGAATCAGAAACTGGTTTATTGCCAGGTAGGTTCACACGTACGAGGAATTTGATTAGGTGTAGTTTAAGGAACCCGGCTTATTATACTGTTTTTCATCAATATATTATAGGCCTCAGATGTACTGTATACAAAACATGTCTCTGATCTGTTTGGCTTGAAATACCAAACAGATCATCCATCCATCTTCTCCCGCTTATCCGTGGTCGGGTCGCGGGGGTAGCAGTTCCAGCAGAGAGCCCCAAACTTTCTTTTCCCTGACCACATCAACCAGCTCTGACTGGGGGATCCCAAGGCGCTCCCAGGCCAGCGAAGAGATGTAATCCCTCCGCCTGGTCCTAGCATCCCATAATCCCCTCTGTTTCAGCCCTGTTTCAAAAGTGCTAATTCTCTGTCTGTTGCTTTAGATGAAAATAAGGAGCCCCTCCCCACGCCCCTCTGAGAGAGATTTGGTTAAAAAGAATACAATGGTGCTCTAGGAGGAGATTCAGGTGATAAGTTGGGTGGGGGTTACCTTGGTTGGTGATTGGCTAATGGTTACACAAGCCAAAAATCGTTATGACATCATAAAGTGGCCAAAGTCTGATCAGCTCATTTTCAGACATGTTTTTATATAAACGGATCAGGACAAAAAGAGAGATTTTTTTTGTCCTGAAACTTCTCCTGAGTCTCTTTACTTTACTTTACACATGTTCATGTATAAAATACATGAAAAAGTGGATTTTGCATAATAGGTGACCTTTAATAAAACCATGTAAAATCCAAATGTTTTTGTGAGAGTTGCTTAGAAAATGAGCAGCCAATGCTGCCAATTTTGATTGCAAACTTAAGGCTTTTGTAGTAGGTTTCAAATACTGAGGGGGTAATTGAAAATTGTATTGCACCTGCTAACCCTTATTCTAATAAGACAAAAAGGAACCTTGTACATCTCAAAGCAGCCACAAAGAGTGAAATGCTCCCCTTACTGTGCTGCCAGGCAGATAGCCTCGCTGTGATCCTGTGCTATTAAAATTACATAAAATAAAAATGAGCCTCAGGGTAAAAATGTTCTGATTCATCCTGTTCAGCGCTTATAACCACGAACAGATACAGTTAAATGAACAGTATCTTCAGAGAGTTGGCAATAACTAAAGCACCTACAGTGTGTAGGGACGTCTATTCAGATTCTGATTATTTTTAAGTGAAAAATAAATGAATAAAGCTCTAAACTATGGAATTATAACATGGGTGAAAAACATTAGAAAGTATCACCTGTTTAGAATCCAAGCAGGGTGGCATTATTTCTAAATATAATGCGTTTTAAAATGATGCCTTACTACACAGATTGTAGTACTGCATGAATATGTAGGTACAATTGTTTTTCTCCTGTGTTGCCAAGTTTTAGAAAATATTGGAATATCTTGCTTTGTGTAATCTCTCCGGTAGCAGAAGCACCAGCCACACATCACATGGTAACATGTTTTTGTTGCGTTGGGGATTCTTTACAACTGCTGCTCTGTGGATCCTGTCTTTTCCTGAATCATTTATTCAGTTATGAAAAGTTAGACTAAGACATTACTATTTCTGTTTTACTTACAGTGAGTTGTCACACCTTTGTAATGTTTCTACATGAACTAAGAAAACATATTTAATATTTTCATGGTGATGTGTGAATAGTTCCGTACAAACATACCTTTTCATATGCATCTCAAAAGACCTTTGCAATTGTTCCTCTTTTTATTACTAGTTACATTGTGGTCAACTGGCAACGAGTGCTTAATAGGAAGGGAAGGTTCCTGTTGTTCTCTTCCTCTTCCTGTGGGACCAAAAACTATTAATCAAGAGGAGGGATTTCTTCTTAGGGGAAACATGTTTTAATACTTACAATTTTAAAATGGTGTTTGCAGTCAGATACATTTTTGTTTATTTTAGCTTCAGTTGTTAGTGGGCATTTCCTGGTTTACCAAATCCCCTTTCAGTGGTTCAGTCTATTTAGGCAACCCCCCCATGTAGTGGTTTAGTCAACATTTTTCAATATGTTCTATTGTCTGATAACATTCTCATTTCTAGCTAGTAATGATTATTGGAGTGTCATTCATTCTTGAATGAGCCCAATTGTTATTTTAAAATGTTCATTCTGAGCCAACAGTCATATTTGGTCAGAAAGCTTAGAAAACTAGATTTACATATCACATTGTTAGGTACGTTAACTGTAGCTTCTAACTGTAAAATACAGTATCAGGGTTCCTACATTAGTATGTGACCTTTTCATTCTCCTTTAACACACCCATTCAGTTTGTGAGTGAAAGTAACCCTTAATGGCTAGGAATGAAGAAGTATGCCCCCAAGAGAGTTTGCTGTAACTGAGTAGAAAGTTGTAGGTTCTGACATTTCAATTGCCTCTCAAAGTCTGTCAAAGATGTCAGTGTTCTACCAGAAACAAATGGACAGCCTGCACAAGCCAATGAACACAGACGGGTCGTTTCAAAGAAAGTACGAAGGTCGGAAGAAAGAGATATGTAGACTAAATCTGCAGTTCTCTTTTTTCAGGATATTGTTTATAGCACTGTAGTTTCAAAGAATGTGTCTTCAAGTCGATGATCTATGTGACTGAAGAACATATTTTATATATAGGAATAAGGTACATTTTCTATTTACACAACCTACATTCAATAAAATATAGTTCAGTAAAAAGTAAGGGTCAGAGTCACAGTTGGTATCGGATTTATAATCATGTGTCGGCAAAACGGACACCCCAGGATTCTGTTAGTGGTAAAGTTTTCCTGACAAAATGCATGCTCTGTGAGTCTACAAGCTGTATAGTTTAGCATTCCCATGGGCGCTTCTGCTAGCAAATGTGAGGATACACTGCTTACAGAACGGTTTCTCACAGAGCAATGAACACATGAAATCCCACATAATCATTAAAAAAGACGAGGGAGAATGAGATTAAAGTGCAGAGATAGTACGGGTGCTCCTACTTCTAGGACCATAAAACCATTCAAACTTTAGTTGACTTATACATATTTACATTTGTATGATAACCCTCTTAGCATAGTGGCCATTCCCTAATCTTAAGAGAGAAACACGTGGCAGAGTAGTGTTTTAAGCAATGTTTGGGCTACTTTCCTGTGTGCAGCCTTGATACTTGATACTTGATACTTTCACACACAAAAAAAACACATTGTTTACTCTATGATATTGACAAAATGCTGCAATAATAAAGGAGAAAGGCAGCCTCCATGTGTCCTCTGGGGAGAGCGAAGCCAAACATTGGTAACAAATAGACAGTGAAGACATCTGACAATGGTGGAGCTCTTGTTATCAGAAACAATGTATTAGTTAAACCCACTAATAACTCAATGATAGGACCTTGTCTCCCAACAACTGAACACAGGAACATATGCCCTGCTTAATAAACGCTTTATGGGAAAACAAGGGGATTTTTATTATCACTATGGCTACCTTTTTTATGTGCTCTCTACAACTTAACATTCACTAAGGCATAGCTTTTAATATAAGTGTTCAAATATAAGTAAAAACACATTGATTTGTTTCTACATTCAAACTAAAAGATGTTTTTATGTACTTACCTTCAAAACATAGCCCATGTTTTGTTTGTTTTTTAGCCAAGTTACCATGGTTATTGAGGCTCTGCACAAAATAGTGCCTTTCAAGAAAGGTCAGAAGAAGAAAATGTCCACATAGGGAAGAAATCGTTTTTAGAGGGATTTTGCCGATTGTGAGATGAGTTGAGGATAGCTGGAGAAAACATATATAACTTTAAGAAAACGTAATTATAACAAAAATAAGAGTCTCCGTTTTTAAACCTGGACAAATGTTCTTTTTTATTCGAGAATTTCGAGAGTACAGCACTTACATGTATGACATTAGACCAAAACAAGGTTCATACAGTACTGTGGTATAAGAGATCCAACAATAAAAGATAAAATGAAAAAATCTATATTCTTCTTATTATTATTATTCTTTTTTCTTCAAAACCCAAGTGCTGCCATTTGGCCATGTTGATTGCATGACAAGAGGAAGCACAGGGGTGAATTGCAAAACACCATTTTTAGTAGGGGAAAGTTCTGATTGTTTTTGCTGCTCCTGCGTCTCCTCCAGATTGCAGTGAGGATAGCCGTTGTTCCGGCGTGATCAGCTGTTACTAGTGTAAACAGGGTATAGGGTTGCTTCTCAACTGTGAAAGAAACTCTCTCTACAATAATAATAATAATAATGCATTTTATTTATGGGCGCCTTTCAAAACTCTCAAGGACACCTTACAGAGCATAATTAAAGAAGAGCACACAGTAATACAAGACTTAAAAAATTAAAAACAACAATCAGTTAACAGAGATTAAGAAATGGAATACGCCAGTTTAAAAAGGTGTGTTTTCAGGCTGGATTTGAAGGTTGGGAGTGAGTCCATATTGCGGATGTCTTGTGGGAGAGAGTTCCAGAGACGGGGGGCAGAGTGGCTGAAGGCAAGAACAGACAAGAAAGTTTAGAGAGCGTAATTGTTCAAGACCAGAATGTGTAAGTCTAGTTTTGCTATCTTTTTTCACTGATTTCACACATAAGAATAATGTGACCATATGCAACTTCTTTTATACTTCTTTTATACAGCTTCACTCTCATTTGGACATATTTAGAGATTCTGAAGATCAGTGGAGACGAGTATTTGTATTTACACATTTTACACAACATAATAAATGTAAACACTTTTATTTGTATAAGTGCTCCGCATGGGAAAAATAACAGAACCCAATCAAATGGCAATGATTACAATTATAAGGGAGAAGATGCAAGTGAGAAGAAAGTATTATTTATTATTAATAATAAAACGATAGCTTGTAATGATACTCACCCTGTACATCTATGCAGAGAACATGTGTTTTGTTCTTACTCTTGGAGACCATTTTATAGTCTGGGTCTTTCAAATAATACCAGACATTTTCATAATGCAATTTTACCAGTGCAACCACCTGATCTTGTCATGAGTGTACAATGGAGTCCCACATCTTGTGCCACATCTGACAAGAAAAATGCCAGCGCACTCCTTTCAAAAAAGCCTTATAAATAGATTATACAGAGGAGAAAGATGAATGCCTGGTGGGAACATCAGGTAGACAGACGATGCATTGCACCATGGAGAATTCACTGTGGACCTCACAAGATGGGAGATATAAAGGTTTGATTTTGCTTTCGACTCCAAAGCAATGTCGTTTCCTCCAACGGTGCTTTTGGAAAGACACGATGAATCACTGTCCCTGAGCTCAATCACGGCTGTCACACTCTATGAACGAGTAAATGACTTATGGGAACAGAAGCAGGAGCAAGTATTGTGAAAGTAATCATCACTGGCCAAGAACAATCTCTTAAAAGGGGGCATCAGGAGGCATTGATGTGTCGCTGGCTCAAATATATAGAGATTCAAAATGTATTAAAAAAAGTACAATAGCACAATACACTTATTGCAGTCCATCTGTACATTTCAGAGAGGAGGATGGCAACATGATGTTATGGACAGTACATGGATGGAATATGGTACTAAATCGATATTGCAATATAAAAAACGATAAAATCAAGTATGCTTACATGAAATTCATGATCTATTCAAAACATGTTTTTGGTTTAATGCATATTTTTCTCTTGTGAAATAACTACAATTTAGCTGTGGAAAAGTTCACTTAATGAAATGACACACTGAGCTGATTATAATGAATATGTACAACATGTACATGTATGGAGATCCGAGGATTTACTAGTGGTTGATACTTGAGGTAATTCATGTCTGTCAGGTGCTGATCCAAAACCTCGCCTGCATGTACCACAACCTCCTGATCACAGGAATTACGTTGAGAGGAGAGAATGGGGAATGTCCTCCCGCCCTGTTAGTGCCCCATAGAAACGCTGTATGGATTCAAACATATCAGGGATTATTAAGAGACCTGAGAACAAGGTCAAAGAATTGAGGAAGAACACAGAGCAAGTTAAACTTAACTTCCACTTCATCCCGAGGCTCTGCAAATACTTAAGAGATAGTTGAGGCAGGCTCTGTTGAAAGCTCCCCCGCCGGCACCTAAAGCTTTACTTTTGATGTTAATTCCTTGAAAGCTGTTTCTTTAGCTGGGGATTAGTGCATGAAGAGCTAAGCTTACCATGCTCTGGCTAATAAAGATGAAACATATAACACAGGTACTCGTACATACCCTCGCCTGGGAACAGTGCCTATAAAGTTGCCTTAATTATAAGGAACTCACTTCGCTTCAGTAACTATAAGAATGAGACGACATTTTGTACTTAAGAAAATACTGTGGAATTAAACGTTGGAAATCCTTTGTATTCTTGCAACGCAACTGGTAAAATAATGAGTATATAGGCACATCATCTTCTCAGCTCATGCGTTCAAAGCTGCCATAGTGTGCTCTCAGCTTATGTCTCTTTAGCATAGCGCGCTAAGACTGACAATTATGAAGTATGTCCATTACAGCGGCTGATTAGCCTCCATGTCTGCTCTGGCTTGAGCGACTGTTGTAGCTAATGATTCTGTGGCAGCGTGCATAGAAAGCCAGACACCACAATTCATCCGCTCGGCCAAAAAATCCCCGTGATTAATAGGTGTTTCACTCCAACATTCGCCCCTTTGAATATTTGAAACGGTTCCCCCCATCGCCGAGTCTCTGCTTTGACAGTTTAAGAAGTAAATTAATCAATCCAATCACTGCATCCATCTTGCTTTCAAGTACAATGAATGGCTTCCCTTTCATCACTTAATTGGCTATTTTACAATAACTAATATCAGGATGATTCATTCGAGTGACCTTTATTTAATAAAAGGTATTGGTATTATTGACAGGAAGACAATATCAGCTAATTCTCACAATTGGCTTTATGAATTGCGCCGTGCATTGAATTTAAAGCAATATATAGTGACCTTAAATCAAATCCTATTCAGCTTAATGGAATTTCATTAGCTTTTCTTCCACACTGGAGGTGGCTCTGTTTGTTCATTCTCAGCCATTTGTGTCCAACGGAAACTGTTTTCAATAGGTATTTTTGGATTATGGATGAGTCGAGGACCTGGTTTGCTCTTATGGGAAATGCATTAATACACCGCCGTCACGGCTGTCAACTTGCATACAGTTATATCATAAGGCAGGAAGGCACAATCACATCTTATGTGATGTAGAGTGATATAGCTGAAAAACACATCTGCATATTTTGTTCAGCGTCAAGCAGAAAAAGCACATCAAAACTCTGCATTAAAGACTGAGGGAAATAGTCTCTGGATTCTGAAGTTGTACATTTAAACAAGCAGTTAATTAAAACCTTAATTTCCTTGTTTCATGGGGCCAAATTGACTCCCTGGCAAACATTCCCTCAGAGTTTAATAGTCCCTGTTGTAATTACTGATTGTCAACAATATCGTCCTTGGGTAATCTTGCCAACTTTGTCTCTCTTGGTAACACATCTTAAATCAGGTACCCTTCTGGCATCTTACATTCTATGTTGGACTGAATGCTCAAGCACGGTGGAGAAACGGTGATTCACTTGTATATGGATGACATTAGAGTCCATTTCCTCAGGGTTCCAAGGATAAACATATATATCATCACCTTCCTGTCACCATAAATGCACTCTTTGGTGCAATTTCACCATGAAGTCAGGTGCATTTAGCTGGTGCACTTTGTGCCCACAGCCAAATTGAAGATTTAACAACCCCCACTCCATTCCCTAGCACCCAGCTCAGTCATTTCCTGTTAGAATCTGAACACAATCATTACCCTCAACCCTTACTTTGACATATTCAGCGTGTGACATAAATACTCTATGGTCATGCATGAGAACCACGTGTTAAATGGAAACAGGGACACAAAGTAGTGCATTGTCTGTATTACATACAGTATCTGTAGGGTTTATATTTCTTTAACACCCCAGGACATGGACCCAAATGTCACCCATTAGAGTTTCAAGGCATACATCACTAAACATAAACACATACGCAAAGAAAACACACTGAAATGGAAAAAATGCAATGTGCAGTAGATGTAATGCCTAAGGAAGTTAAGGCAGCGGGTCTATGGTTTAAAATAATGCCAAGCAAGTTATGTGGTGCATGATGGGATGAATGAAAACCTCAATCTATTTGGATTTAGCCTAAGGACTATCAAATGCCAGTGATTTGTATTGCCCCCTTCCACAATTCCAGCAGAACTTATATCATGACAAATATCTGTCATATTCGCAATAGAGCTTTAAAAAAAAAAAGATATTTGAGGATTCAATTATTCAATTCTAATGTAAAAATGGCTCAACATTTTGGTATCTAAACATGGAATTGTTAGGCATAATATAAAATACACAAATATAAGAGTAGGAATGATAGGAAACAAATAGCAAATGACTTTCTTTTTAGAGTTTACAGTAAATCTGGTTTAATTCTACAAAGTAGTACACAGCTGACATAATTGTTGGATTATTTTAATTATTTTCAATAGCATTAAACTCATTGCTTTGAATTGCATCACATAATAATTGAATTCTTACACTCAGGCAAAACAGGGGAGAGAGTTGCATTACTCTGTGATGTCATCAGATAAGTTGGCTTGGAGAGGCACGGTTAAAACAGTAAGGGGTGAACGTAGCATGTGTTACTGAGACATGTCATCAGCACATAGGTAGCGGGAGTTTTCCATGCATTTTTTACCCATCAGGTGCCTGAATGCATTTGGAACGACAAAAACAGATAAAGGCCAAATCCGTTCCAATAAAGCAGGCTGAAAACACCAAGTCATGAGCTGTGATAGAAGACGCAGAAAAGCATAATGTGTAATATATGTATCTCTAAGTATGTTTAATGTTTAATGAGTCTCATGAAATGAAACCAAAATGATTTCCTTGCTTTTCCTTTTTTTTATTAATTAATTGTTTGGCCTTTAAGATGTCAGAAAATCTAAAAAGATATATCCATCCCTGAGTCCCCGAACGTCTAAGATGATGGGAAAGTGTTGTCAGTGTAAAACCTAAATATATTCACTTTAATATGATATATATATATATATATATATATATATAATATAAACAAAAAACAGGAGGAAATGTCTTTATTGAAAAGGCTGTAAACAGCATTTTATTTTTTTATGCTGGTCAAAGTATTTAGTACTTGTTTTTTCTGTAAAAAGACTATTCCAATAAGTTCCCAGCTGCAATTCCAACTCTTCTTTTGTTTCATTAAAACAATAATTGAAGCAATCATAGTTGTTATGTCCGGTGAAAACATTCAGTTGATTTGTTGGTATTTCAGCAAATCTTTTCAGCCTTTTTTTTGTTTAGTATTTTTAATTCCTTAGTGATGCTTAGCTGAGTACAGTGTGCGTTTTACAGTATATCTGCCTCAATGAGTCTGGAGTACAAGAGTGAGTTAAATTGCCTAGCTTAATTAGCCTTGGATTACTTTAAGAGACTTAAAAAACATTATTGGACAAACTGGCCTGCATCCATTACAAATGCCCCTGCTCATTGATTTTATTGGACAGCACCTTGTGTCACATATTGCATACATTAGCTGTTAAAAGGGCAGCTTCCACTTACCAGAAATTGAGTGTGGCTTGTTGTTTGAGGACATCAAGTAAAAGAAAGCTCTGGTCTCTGGCGAGGCAAAGATGCAAACCCTGGACCTGACATTGACACGTGGCCTAGATTTCAGCTACACAATGTCATTAGCTGCATTAATCAATCCAATCCACTACAATGGTTGTCAGAGTGCAGGTTCAGAGTTGCCCAGACTGTAACTTGGGCTACATTTAAAAGGGCCCTATTAACCCTCCTGTTTGTCTTCTGTCAATATGACCGATTTACTACTTCATCACTCATAACCTTTTTGTTTACATTCGATTGCATTAAGGCTTTATGATATCCTTCACAGTAGACATTATTATTATTATTATTATTATTCTTATTATTATTATTATTATATTATTAACAACATATGAAATTGCTGATCAACCACTTCATTGAATTGTGGATGATTTAGTCACCCATGGTTAGGGATGGGTATCGAGAACCTAAGTCAATACCGGTACCTGATTGGACGGTATCGGTATACCATTAAGCCGCTGGACAAACGGTGCTGCTATCGGTATATGTGTTACGTATACTTCCTTCATTTAACTTTAAACCATTCTGGTTGATTGGGATCCCTCATCCTGTGTGATGTTTCCGGTTTGAGACCCCTCTGATTGGCCACTGTAAATGCCACTCGTCATCTCTCTCAACAGCGCTTTTATAGAGTGGCGAAGTCTCTCACTTTCCGGGGGACCTCCATGGGACCTTATTTTGGAAAAATCATGTATTGAAGTCAATGGAGAGAGAAATATTATCTTTTGATCCCGTTTGAATTGTGCCAACGAATTACACATATGGCCTATGATGTTTGCAACCTGATCTCACCAGAATGCGTGACTCCACCATGACTCCTTCATTTCCCCACCGCATTGCGTGGTGGACTCACAAACTTTGTTACATTTGCGTGTCGGCACCACGCAAACAACCCCAATGTAAAGTGAATGAGGCTCTTTTGTCGTGGTGCACACACACCCATTTCTACAACGTCCTGCAGTGAGCTTTTATTCCATAAAACGTTTTAAAATCTACTTTAGGCTATAGCTTGTAGTAACTCACGGGAGGTTATTTTTATTTTATTTGTATTCATAATAATTTTTATTTTTCGTCAGAATGTATTATGGTATATTAGTTACGAATTTTTGTTCTCAAAAAAACAGTGCATTGTGTGTAATATAACTGTGATTTTATTAAATTAGTTAGTTTTTAAGGAGGCCAGAGCTTCAGCTGTGTCAAATATATTGTTCCCTTTAGTTAACGTTTTTTAAAAGAACATTATATTCCGATTTGATCATGTCCCTTTATTGTATTACGGAGAGCAATGTGAGCATCCATTCCCATTGGATACGGAGGATTTTACCCCGGAAGTAAGTATTCTCCTTACTGTCGATTGATTTTACAGTGATATCTGCACTACTCATCAACTGAAAAACACCAGATTATCCTTGTTGATTACACAACATTGATTGGTTTAAGTTGTGTGCAATGCTTTTGTAATTTTCCCCTTTGATTCGAGAGAAACAAATATTGTTCAGTTTAAGATGGCCGAAGACACTACACTACCCAGAATCTCAGCTATTGTTCCGCGTTGCCCAAACTCTGTGATTGGTTGACCTCCAACTGCATTCCATATGAAAAAAAACGTTTCGTAAATCATACTTTATTCAGCAGTGCTTGCTTTACTCTTGAAAGTCATCACATGAATGCATTGTAATAAATGGTTTGGCTGCATTAAATATTACACATCTGTCGTAGTTCTTTATTTATCTACATGAGATCTGGCCTCAAAATAGACCGGAAACTATTCTTTACCGTTCTGTTTAATTTCACAATAAAGTTAGTAGTAATAATTGGTTTTTGATATTATTGTTTTTATAACTACTAGACCGCTGGATCATGTTAAGACCATCTTTTCTGTGTTGCTGTGGGGTTTTTCCATCGCTTTTGTGTTACAAATATCAAACAATAACAAAATATATCCGTCGTAAACTAAACCAGAAACAGCAGTATATTTTATTTTGTTAACACTGTAAACTTGACAGCTTTTTAACCCAAACCACCTACTGGTTAAAGCACGTTATTACACGTTTAGAGTAATATTGAAATCTTGAAAAAGGATGTCCAAAAAAGCAATTATATACAGTTTTTAATTAACTATTTGTAGAGAATAACGAGTAATGTATATACTTTATAGGGATCTGCAGATAAATATGTAGCTTCTCAAGCACCAACAATCATTACATTACATTACATTGCATTTAGCTGACGCTTTTATCCAAAGCGACTTACAATAAGTGCGTTCGACCAACAAAATACAAGCTTGAAGAAAACAGAATCATAAGTACATCAGGTTTCAGAGCCAAAACATTTCAAGTGCTTCTCAACTGGCTTTAGATAAGCCAGTCCTCCAATCAAATATCTCTCCTGATTGTTGGCACTTGACAATCACCTTCCCTGAATTTTACTCAGGTGTAACTAAAGTCTGCTTTAAGGGTGGTTATATTTCACATCATTAATCAGAATCTGTAAAGTAACTAAAATAAATGTAGTGGAGTAAATATACCAGGTTAACCTTAAAGAAAGCCCTCAGGATTATAAAAGACCCCCATCACCCCAGCCACAAACTGTTCTGTCTGCTGCTGTCTGGCACAACAGCCGCATTCAAGGATGTGGCTGTTGTGGAGGACTACAAGTACCTGGGAGTGCACTTATGGGCTGAACTGGAGGATCAACACTGACGCTGTGTACAAGAAGGCGATGAGCAGACTCTATTTTCTGAGGAAGCTGAGATCCTTCCACGTGTGCAGCAAGATGCTGGAGATCTTCTAGTATGTTGTGGCCAGTGCACTCTTCTTTGCTGCGGTCTGCTGGGGGGAGGGGGGGCAGCATCAGAGCCGGTGACACCAGCAGGATCAATAAACTGATCAGGAAAGCTGGGTCTGTCATCGGCATCAAGCTGGACCCCTTTGAAGCTGTGGTGGAGAGGAGGACACTGAACAGGCTGTTGTCCATCATGGATAACCCCACAATGTTAGCCCGGAGTTCATATCTAATTAAATAATGAATTACAAATTACTGACATTATTTAAGTTTCATTGCATTACTATCAAATGTAAGCTTATTCTACTTGCTGACTACCAAATGTAAGCATATAATACTTACATGTGTTAGTTAAGCAATGTGTCAATAATTTTAAGTTAAGTAACTTCACATTATAAGTTTAGTCATGTTCGCAATGCATTATGGGAAAGAGAAGGATCTGGATGTGCCGCAGCCACGTTTCCAGCTCGCAATTTCTCAGTCGGACGCAACCCCACTTTGAACGCCGGACTTGCACCCTTTCACCGCGCTGTCTACGCTTCCAAAGGAAGGACGCTGCACGGCTGCCTTATCTACTGAATCTGGTGAGTGATTTAGCTAACAGGGCTTGGTTGAATTCTCGTACTTTTGGGTGTAACACAGCCACAGGAAGTATCAACTGGCGGGAACACGGTGTGGGCTTCTCTCGCATTGTTTAAGTACTTGTTAGAGGAAAATAAAATGTTAACAGACTTTGACAGTTACAGGTAAATTCGAATAATGCTGCCGTTTATTTTCTGAATTAAAGTTCCATTCGTTGGTGCGCCGTGGAACGGACTTTTTATTTTGGCGGAAGCATTACGATCATTTTTAAGTCAATTAAATCATTTAAAAATCGATATTATGAATAATTTGTTTGTTTTTTAGTATGTAGCGGTGTAATAAGCGGTATAATGTGCTGCAAGGGGGTCATTAGGGGGGGGGGGAATCCCCGCAGTGTGATCATGGAGCCCGCGGAGGGATCTAGATCTTAATAGCGACCGCATTAAGTTTTCATTTGATTTACATCACTTAACTGCAGCACTTCTACGCTACTGCAGTCAGGCAATGTGTGTTTCCCTCGCTTTTGTTAACTTTTACTGAGCGATAGTAGGCTACGAGGTGCAGATAGTTTTAAACAGATAGTGCTGTACTTTTTTCACTTGTTCGTGTTCACTGAAAGACGTAGATTTTTTTTCACCCAGTTGCTGTTTTTGTCACCTTTCTTTTAGTCGTGTGAGTCGGACACCACCCCACATTGAACGCCGGACGCTAGAACCCTGCCACCACAGGCTGTCTCAGGCTTCCATCATAGGGAGAGGAGGGTGGCGCTTGGACGGCTGCTTTGTGCTACTACATCAGGTGAGCCATTTAGCTAACATTAGCGACCACATTACGTTATCAGATGTTGTTGATTAACGTCCCTTAAAGGTGGGGTATGTAATTTATTTCAGAAACACTTATTGTTATATTCCATGGAATGCTCTTAACATCCCGATAGCAATGCATATATGAAATGCTTTGACAATAAATACATACAAAATGTTCATCTGTGGAAGCCGTAGCGCTGTAAAAAGCACGACCAATCATTTTAGCCGGCCGGCTAAAATAGCTGGATGGCCTACCTGCCTGTCAGCCTGAGAGGGGTCTGCCTGCAGGCTCCACTCTCAGGACACCTCCACTCTCACGGAGGTGATGAGTCCGCTCACCATGCACTTTGGGTCGGCCTTGGGCAGGCCTTTTGAACCCCCCATCCTGGTTCTAATAGTTGACGTAGCCATTTTTCGCTCAAACCATGGAGGAATGTAACGGGAGTTAACAGACTGCCCGCCTCACGAGTGCCTATTTTCGGACACTTTTTGTCACTTTTCCCCCTATTTTCCCCGGTTTTATTAATTTTTCTTTTTTTGGCTATTTCACCCGGTTCCTTCTAACGGGGACATAGCCCGGTCTCGGGTGTCCCCCCACGGCCTGTGTCCAGCCGCCCCCCCCCCCCCCATCCATATATTAACCGATTTTGACATTCTTGTTGCATTTTTGTCCTCTCTTCTCACTGATCGAATGGCAAACGCGACCCACCATCGGAGGGCCTCCACCGGCCTAGTGCCGGTGTCCTGGCGGTCGGTTCCTCCGAACTGCGGGTTCGACTCTGTTGGCCGGGAGGGTGATATGAATATATGGCCGATATGAAGCTTGACCAAGACGCATCGTCTGACTTGGGGGTCCCACCACGGGTCCCGCAGTGGGGTGGAGGTTCCAGGCTGAAACCTCCCCAGGTTTGTTGTCCTTTTGTGTTCTAAATGTAATGTTCATCAAATGTAGTTATATCCTCATACCTACTTAAATATCTGATTTTATTAAGATATTACTGTGAGAAGTGCACAGAGGCATCTTGAAAAAATCAGATGGTGAAGCAAGCAAAAGCTGTCTAAATAAAATGCACTTATTTGTTTCACCAAGGATGATTTTATCGACAGTTTTACATGGTTTGTTCTCTTTTGTGTTTCAGGTTTATTGCGAGTTCAACAGAGTGGTGGGGAAAATCTCAAGGACAACTTCTTCGATGCACTTGACCGTTTCTCTCCGAGCCTGATGGACCTCTTTAGGAAGAAGAAGGGTGTCACTGGCCAATTTCTGTCTGAGCTTTTAAGTCGGACAAAGGTTGGGTTTACTTAACATCTGTCTACCCAATCTCTTTCCTCTCTCCTTGTTCCTCTTCTGTCCCTTTGACTTCCTTCTCATCTCTTCTTTTCTCTCATTTGCTGCTCTTGTCCTGTCCATTAATTGCATCTCTTCATGTGTCATTGTTCCCTCTTTTCCCTTGTTCATTTTGCTTTGCTCTCTTGTTTTTGTTTTCCTATTTCTATTCTTTGGTCAAGAAAAGTTATGTTCTCTCCCTTTTCTATTCTATCCCATCATGTCATCTCCTTTTGTACTCTCCTTTAATTTCAAGTATATTTGCAATAAAGTAATTGTGTAGAGTTTTGTAGAATGTATTTGATGAATATATGACCATTCTTTGCTATCTCCACTATATTCCAGACCACTGAGCCAACAGACATCAGATGCCTTTGTGTTCGGGGACTGCCAATCATCTTGGGGGATGAGCCTTCTGCCTTCTTCAAGACCTGCACCGTAAGTTACTTTAACCCTTGTGTTACTGTATGTTCACATTTTTGCACCCTTTGGTATTTGTTGGGTGAAATTGACCCGGGACATTATTCAGAGTTTAAAAAATACAGAACTAAATTTAACTTACACTATTCCTATATATATTGTCTTTAACTAATTCACCAACAATATAAATGAAATATGATACGTTTTTTAAATATGTATGATGCTTTTCATTATAAACAGTGGAAGCTACTTTTTGGTGGACGATGTAGAATTATATGTCAATCTCTTTATTTCTCTGTTTAGGATGCGGCTGATAAGGAGTTGTACAGTCAAACTCCACTGGGAATCCTCTGTGTCGGAGAAAATCCTCAGCTCAACCCATCTAGTGTGGCAATCGTCTTGGAGGGGAATGTGATGATGGATGGACCGGCTAACCTGCCTCGGGCCTTCCTGTGTCCTGTTCAGACTCATTATGCCCTGCAACTGGAGTACCCAAAGTGCATGAAAAACACTTTCCACTTTGTTCAGCAGGTGATATTAAAACTTGGCAAAGTTGAGCTGGCACCCCAAAATTCAGACTTTGAAAAATCAGCTTACATTGTAAAATGGGGTTCTGAAAAGTTTGGCTACTGTTACATATGGCAAGTATTTAGCCTTCCATATTGCATTTTATTGTTGTTGCATGTTTGCACTGTTGACCTATTAAGCTTGTTGGCATTTCCATTTGTGTTTTATTCTATAAACTACTGACAACATCTCTCCCAAAAGTCATTTAGAGCATTTATTTGCAGAAAATTACAACTGGTCAGAATAACAGAGAAAATTGCTGTGTTTTCAAACCTCAAATATTGCAAAGAAAAGAAGTTCTTCATTATTAAACAACACAATACTAATGTTTGAACTTAGGAAGAGTTCAGAAATCAATATTTGGTGGAATAACCCAGCTGTTTCAATAACAGCTTTCAATGCGTCTTGGTTGCTCGCCACCAGTCTGTCACATTGTTGCTGGGTGACTTTATGTCTCTCCTGGCACACAAACTCAAGCAGCTCGGCTTTGTTTGATTAGGAGACGTTCGATTCCTGTTTTGAATAGTGTGCCGTCGATGGGTTTCATTCCATTTCAAAATGCTGTTTGTCACTCAGCGCACTGCCACTCCAACATCCAATCACAGAACTTGAGGACAAATCACGGGGTTTGTCAAGCAAAACACATGGTGTAGTCCCAAACGATAGCTGAGGATTCTGGGTAGTGTAGTGTCTTCGGCCATCCTAAACTGAACAAATATTTGTTTTTCCGAATCGAAGGGGGGAAATTACAAAAGCATTGTACACAATTTAAACCAATCAATGTTGTGTAATTAACAAGGATAATCTGGTGTTTTTGAGTTGATGAGTAGTGCAGATATCACTGTAAAATCAATCGACAGTAAAGAGAATACTTACTTCCGGGTTGTAAAATCCTGCATTATCCAATGGGAATGGACGCTCACATTGCTCTCCGTAATACAATAAAGGGGACATGATCAAATCGGAATATAATGTCTTTTAAATAACCTTAACTAAAGGGAACAAATCTATTTGACACAGCTGAAGCTCTGGCCTTCCTTACAAACTAAACTAATTTAATAAAAATCACAGTTGTATTACACACAATGCACAAACATTCGTAACTAATGCACCATAATACATTCTGACGAAAATAAAAATATTATGAATTACAAATAAAATAAAAGAAGCCTCCCCCGAGTTACTACAAGCTATAAAGTATATTTTAAAAACGTTTATAGAATAAAAGCTCACTGCAGGACGTTGTAGAAATGCGTGTGTGCACCACGACAAAAGAGCCTCATTCACTTTACATTGGGGTTGTTGGCGTGGTGCCGACACGCAAATGTAACAAAGTTCGTGAGTCCACCACGCAATGCGGTGTTAAGGAGTCGTGGTGGAGTCACGCATTCTGGTGAGATCAGGTTGGATGTTTGTCAATTTAAAAGATAATTGTGCAAGTAAAAAAAAAATATGTGTCGTAAAACTGTGAAGTAACACATTTTTGTGTGTGAAGCGCTCAATGAACTACATCTCTGGTCTTGCATACGTCACCAACACCAAGATGGCCGTCACGTTAGCACATTCACCTCTTTCTTTTCAGGAATGAAGTGAAAAGTATTAAAAGTTGGTGAAAATCACTACAAGTCTGGCCATGTTGAGAACTTACACAAAAGAGGAGTTAGTCGGTTCCGTAAGAGCCAGCATGCGGGACCGGCTATACAAGGTTTCAGTGAGTAACACGAGTGTAATGTGTAACGTTGGATTTGCCAAGCCGTGGCTTGGAAGCATATACTTGCTTCGTTTCTGAAGGAAGTGACTTGGAAGTACGCAACTACCAAGCCAGCATCCTCGCGATTGAGAAACACCCTCTCTGTCTCGTCTGAAAGGAGTGCTGACGGAGAGCAACGGAACTCCGCTCCAGCTCTTCAAATTAATTCATAAGGAGCCGTACACATGCCGCAGTGTTTGCGTGGCTGTGTCTTTAGTTGTAAGCACAGTGGTGATTTGTTGTTATTAGCATCTGGCTAGCTAGCTATGCTAACGAATTTAAATAGCTTTTCTACAACCAGGTGGAAGAGAGCTCGGTGAGGTTAACCCTTTCATGCATAGAGGTCACTACAGTGGACAGATATTCAAAAGGTGTTTTCTTGTATATGCATTGTTTTTTTTTGCATAGTTGCACCGTCATCCACTACATTGTCCCTATTGCATCATCCCATACACTGCTACTCAGTGCCAAGTCAGTGTAAGTGCATGATACTGTACATGTCTCTAAACCAAGATGGACGACAGAAAGCCACATGGACCAAGTCACCCATCTATATCTTGCCAATCCTTTTATGGAAAGCGTCCCCTGCAGGTATAAAAAAGGTGGTGACATCAAGTAACAACTAAGGAATCATATAATTCATACATTATTAAAGTATTGATTTTATGTTTGCAGGAAATCATGATTAACCACCTGTCCACTACAGTGGACGTCATGCATCACTGGCTATATTTCAATTACAATTCGTACTAGTACTGCTGCTGTTTTTCCCAGGGCCGTCCCTCCCTACAGGCAGATCATGCAGACTGTGTGGGGCCTCACCTTGTGGAGGGGCCACACCTTGCAGAGGGGGGCCTCATCTGAGGCGCACCTATGCGCTTATGTGGCGCAATTAGGGTGGCGCGGAACGGTTTCGCCGCTGCGAGGCTCCACTAGCACTCATCATATAACTGTGCGTGGTGCCTCAAGTTGGCCCCTGGCCCTGGTTATTCTTGAAAATACTTCATCTGCAATATCTTTTTGGGCCGTAAATCAATATACTCATGTTATTATAATGTAATTTTAAGTTTGCACATCTTTATTTATCAAAATGTACATCTTCAGTTCAAACCCTGAACGCATTCTGTCCACCTGAGTGGACATATAAAAATCTCCTTGAAAAAACTAGATTATGTTTTTCATGCCCCAAGAGCAATAATAACACTTGGTAAAAAAATCCTGACTGAGGCTTTCATAATTCATGCATGAAAGGCACACCTTGATATGATCATTATAGTTATTAATGAGACATTAGAGACTAAAGGAAAAACAGGTATAAAATACTATATGACAGTAACAAAAAAGTTGTTAAAAATAACAAGAATAGAGTTTAAAAAGTGATTTGTAAAATATCCAAAAAGAAAAATCTGCTTACAGTTCTGTTTCAAATGTACGGAGCCCTGGAGGGTTCATAGAGAGAAAAATAAATAAAATGTGGCCACGTTTTACTTTCTCGTTCGCGCACGAGTTACTAAAGCGTGCGCACGAGTTACTAAAGCATGCGCACGAGTTAGTAAAGCGTGGCCTCGTTTTGTGTGTGTGTGTGGTGTGTGTGTGTGTGTGTGTGTGGGTGTGTGTGTGTGTGTGTGTGTGTGTGTTGTGTGTGTGTGTGTGTGTGTGTGGTGTTGTGTGTGTGTGTGTGTGTGTGTGTGTGTGTGTGTGTGTGTGTGTGTGTGTGTGTGTGTGTGTGTGGTGTGTGTGTGTGTGTGTGTGTGGTGTGTGTGTGTGGCACAACTTGCCCCCGGTGCGGGGTAAGTTGTGCCATTAGAGACAATACACTGGGGTAAATTGTGCCATTGATAATTGAAGTAAAACAGATCATTTTAATCTCACAAACAATAATGCTATATAAAAGCAAGACCAATTCAATACAAAATTATTTATGTAATGTTTATTTAAAGTTTTAATAACATCAAAGGCCACTTTTCTATAACAAGGCCTATGAACAGCTAACATCCTACTTGTCCAATGCTGCAGGGAAATATGAACTTCTGTTCCCTTCTGGCTGAACCACCAAGTTTTGTGGTGTGGCCAATTTGCTTAAACAAGGCCTAGCGCCACATGAACACATACTCAGAACAACATTTCAATTCCAAAATGAGCACCTAATCATCTGCAAATCATCTGCATCTGAATCTCTTCACAGATCGGCTACTACTGAACACCCATTGTCAATGCTGCAGGGAGATGTGAACTTATACTCCCCTTCTGGCTGTACACCAAGTTGTTGTGGGTGTGGGTAGTTTCTTGAGCACATCACCTCTAGGGATGACTCCTTCATCATTCTCTCGAAATGTGAAGATGGGCTTTCCATCAACAGACCTCTTACAACTTTGCTTCAGAAAACTTTGCACTGATCTCGTCACCTTCAACATTCTCCACCAAATCCAACATAGTTATAGGATTTGGATTTTTTTACCTGCAAACTTCACATGACAAAGTCACCAGCAGACAGATCCTTGTCACCATCATCATCATCACTCTGGACATCTGAACTCTCATAATAAGTGGCATCGCTAAGTGGAATCGGAAAGTCACTCTCTTCTGAGCTACTGGAGAGCACTTTCTTTTTGGACTTGGTTGGTTTTGACCCTTTCAGAGCCCCCTTCTTATTTCCACTCCTTTTCTTCTTTTCAGCCCGTTCCTTTTCTCTGCTGTGTGTCTTCTCCAGGCCATCTTCTGCCTCATCATTGGTGGTGGAGCTTTCTTCTGAGCTACTGTACACAGGTTTTGGTTTGATTTGCAGCTTTCAGAGCCCTTTTCTTCTCTCTTTCATTCTTTTTCTTTTCCTGTTCAGCCTTTTATCTTCTTTTTCTTTGTGAGCCTTCTCCAACTCCATCTTCTCAGGTGTGTCGGTCACAATTCTTGTTTTCACTTTCTTTCTTACAATTTCTTTTTTCTTTCTGTGGCTTTTGGCAAGGGAAGAATGACTTCTGGAGACACATAACCCAAGTGAGCAGAAGAACCAGATTTGTCACTTGATAAGTGCTTGGGATTTGTCAGAGTTTTGTCCAGGGCTCTCCTGGATCTGGATCTGCTTCAAGGAAAGGACTCAAAGAACTCAAAAGCCAGTTCACGGCATTTCATGACACCTATGCTATGAAACATTGCTGCTAGTGTCTTAATATGGTCAGCCAGCTCTTTCCCCATGTTCTCATTGAATACTCGTTTGGCGACTGCTGTTCTTTCATAGCCTGGCTTTGTTACTTCTCCTATATTTTTCTTATTCATATATCTTTTTATGGTCATCCTGCAGATCTTCATCTCCTTTCCAACCTGACGTAATACGTTCTTCCCCTGTTGCACCTCTTTCACTGCTCTTTCCAACTCCTTAAGAGGAGTTGAAACCCTGTCTGTCTTTCTTTTGTATTTGCGTGGCATGATGGATTTTAATCTAAAATTAAGAATGTCACATAATTTTAGTGATCAAATGTAAGAATACAATGTAGCCTACAATAACAATAAAATACAATAAAGTAATATATAGTAAATAATCATAAGTTGGGTTAAGTTGTGCAACTTAACCCAGGTCCTTTGGCACAAATCACCCCAAGCCCACCATTTTGAAAAAAATGCATCCCCCAGCTGTTTTGAGCTAGCATCATGCTAACTGCATAGACTCATGGTGTAGCTTACTAAAGCACTAAAACATGTGTGAACTGTTTTCAAAGTTGTCTAAATTGTTCAAACACAGCAATCAAAAAACCTTGATCATAGAAATGTTACTTTGGAGGGCAAAAAATAGTTGTTTGAACTTAAATGTGCTTACCTCTCAAGCCATGTGTCTCCCTTCTTTGCAGGATGATTGAAATGGATGCCTCTTCAAAAATATTTGGTCACATGACCAACTTCTTCTATGGTTTTCTAGATAACAGGGGTGGCAATACTTGCCCCTTGGTACAAATTACCCCACTCTCCCTAACTATGGAGAACCAGATTTGTGTAAAGTACTGTTCGTGGTAATTTGAAAACAAATGACGGTGGTGTCGGGCACACACGAACACGCACACAGAGCTGAACACCACACACCACAACACACACACACACCACACACACACCAACACACACACACACACACACACACCACACACACACACACACACACACACACACACACACACACACACACACACACACACACACACACACACATCATGCACCCCGGTGACAGGACATGTCCTTCATAAAACGAGGGGGTATACTCTGGTAGTTCGATGTGTGTAGAGGTGTGTGTGGTTGAACGTAGCAGCCTCGATCTCTATTCAGCGGTTCTAATGAAGGGAAACGCAGTGAAGTAAACAGTAAAAGGCACAGCTCTTTGCAGCTGGTGCTGCTCTTCTCAGATTCTGCTAAATTACACGTTACTGCCTCCAGTGCCCTGTACGACGAAGCCAGTTCAACAGACCCTGGACCTGGATATGTTCGATTTACCCGGCTTAACTAACCCTAACAAACGCGATGTCGCTAAGCGGTCCTACGAAGCTGGTTATCAACTCAGTAAATCAAGCAGGGTTTCTCTGTCCGGCTGAGAGCGCGTTCACGTGAAAGGGACGGGGTTAGCAACATTTGACCAATCACAAACATGGAGACGCGTGCTGACAGCGCAGCGTCATACTTCATGAATGAATAGTGTAAATAGCAAATCCTGCTTCGTAGTACAGGCCACTGGTGCCACAGAGATTTCATAAAGTGAAGGAGGTTTTCCTTCTATAAAACAGCTGCGGGCAGCAGCAGATTCTGTGAGTCACGGACAGGAATCCCTCAATTTAAATAAAACGAGGCCATGCTTTATTAACTCGTGCGCACGCTTTATTAACTCGTGCGCACGCTTTATTAACTCGTGCGCACGCTTTATTAACTCGTGCGCACGCTTTATTAACTCGTGCGAACGAGAAAGTAAAACGTGGCCACGTTTTATTTATTTTTTTCTCAATGAACCCTCCAGGGCTCCGTACAAATGGGTGTTGAAAGATGTATCCATAGATCTCCCAATGTTGCTCTCAAAGTGCACCAGATTGATGCTTTTAACTTAAATATTTAAAAAAAAATCTTCCCGGGGGAGCATGGACCCTAGAGGAGGTTAGGATCCCCCCCCCACTTAAATCATGTTCACATGGATAGGATACTAAATACATTTGCACACATCTTGTGTCCATATCTTTCTGTTTTGGTGGTCATGCCACAACCCTGCACATGCATGCATACGTGAGTCATGGTGAGATATATGGATTAAGAGGTTGCTTTTTCTTTGCACAGCATGAAAGAAAGGCCAAATGAATGCGCTGTGATTTTAGTTTTTTTAGGTTGAGTTCAATAATTTGTGGCCCTCTCTGAGGATGTTGTAAAAATTGAAAGGAAAAAGGTTCCCCACCCCTGCTGTAAATAATAATAAAAACCCTTGATTTATAACTTAACATCTCTGTCTCCTATTGATCTGAGTAAGAATAGCCAGTTAATTGAAGCATATAGCACAGGCCTTTGTCAGATGGTATATTACGCTATTTGTTCTCTCTTTTTTCACCATACCTGTGTTTGCATCCCTGGCAATACATGTTCAGTGTCTATTCTTTGTATATTTACTGCAGTTGTTCATGTATACCGGTAGTCTGACACAATATTTACAGTTTGAAAGGGTGTTAAATGAAATTTGGTGATGATTAATGGTTTTTGTGTTAATGTAATAGCAATTAAAACAGGACCGGTCAAATTTGACCGCGAACACCAAAGTAAGGGGGGGGGTGGCGGATGAAGACAATAGGAGGGTTAAGCTTGTTGGGGTTCTCTCTTTCCTGTAGTGTGTAGGTCCCTGTGCATAATGGTCTGCAAAGGCTGAAATCTCCTTCAGAATGGAGTTTCTCAATCAGAGCAGACTGGGCTCTGGTTTCAGACAGAGGGTGAAAAGAAGTGCTGCAGAGAAAAATAAAAAGCTTTTTAAACATTAAAACTTGTAAATATGTCACATGATTAAACTTTAATGGGTCTAACACCAGATTCCAGTGTGAACAGGTCACATTTCTGAAATGACCTGCAAAATAACAGTGACAACGACAGAGTGAATGTGGAGGCTACTTGGTGTTTATACTTTAATTCAATGTGCAGTGGATGCCAGCAAATGCATAAGCAGAAAAAAGCAACAACAAGGAAGAAGAAAATGTAATTATGCTTTTTTGTGGAGCATATCTCTGTAGGGGGGATGTGTTTGGATGCAGAGTTGGAGAGCTACAAGTTGTGTTGTTTTTGGACGAATTTTAACACATTATCTTATTAAGAGATGTACACATTTCAGATTTCACTGTTCCGACATAGTTATACAGTATCTGATTGAAGAACACTAAAACATTTGTCTAAATAAATATTGAAAATATGTGATTCACTGTGTTATTTTTCAGTTCACATTGTTATAAAAAGGAAAAACTGGGCTGAGTCTTGCATACAAATCAGATTTGAGCCACTTTTGCCTGCAGCATTAACAAGGACTTATAGCTCAAGCGACTAATCACTTCTTCAGTATCACTTTATAATGCATCTTACAAGTATCACATAATTACATCTAATGACAGTCTATACTTGGGCATTACTTCATAAGTGCACATTGTTTCTTGTAGAAGCTGTGAAATGACTGCTGATGGCAGTTGGTCGAGCACCTTGTCTGTTAATTGCAATTGTGTACAATAAATTGACTTGTTGAGGAGATGGATGTTTTCTTATCTTACTTCGCCCCTGGGCTGTTGTGTTAGAACCAAGTTATTAATAGCATCGCTATTGATGAACTGTCAAATGCTCAGCAGTCGGCAGATGGACACTTGTACTTGATAACATGTTCGAGGCTGGGGGCCATGTTCCATTTACAGAGCTGAGGGATCGCAGTGTGTGTACTGTAGCAGCATCGGGGCTAATTTAGAGCCAGCAGATGATAACTCTGTATGATGTGATTTATTGGTAACACTTTATTTTGATAGTCCATAGTTAACACTATAAGTCATCAGTTGACATTCAAAAATACTGTTTCAACAGACAATTAACATGCATTTCACTAACTGCCAGTAGAATATAAGGTACATCTCAAGTGTTGATCTATAGATTTTACAAAAAGTGTCTGTTTACTGTCAACATGTTTTTTGCAACAGGTTAATAACCGATATTCAACCTTACTATCTGTAGATTGTGTCAACATCTTCAAAATTGACAATCAACTACTCAAAATCAATCTGTCAGTTGAAAGTCAACAGGGTTATGTCGACTATCTGTTGATAATCTGTTGAGTCGAGATGTCAACTAAAGATTACATTAAGCATTAGTTGATGATCAACAGGTAAGCAACTGTAGAGTTGACTATCAGTATACTTTTAGTAGGCATTCTCCACCAAGCGTTTGTAGGCATGTGTCAGGACTATCCAATTAAAGTGAAAAACAGTTGAGAACAGTAGAAAGTCTATAACCTATCAACAGAACACATACATTCATCCACTAATTATATGCAACAGACATGGGAATAAAGCGAAATGTTTTGCACAACTGATCACGAACACTGGATAACTGAAGTCAATACCAGGCTATAAAGCACAGTAACACAAACACTATAGGCAGCATATCAGAGAAAGAAAGCTTTTTCACTTTAATTGGATAGTCCTAACACATGCCTACAAACGCTTAGTGGATGCCTACTAAAAGTATACTGATAATAATAATAATAATAATAATATATTTAATTTATATAGCGCTTCTCATCTGCCAAGACAAATCTCGAAGTGCTTCACAACAAGGGATACTGATACGCTTTGAGATAATAAAAGACAAATAATTGTAATAATAATAAGAAATCAAAAAATAAAATATAAAATAGAGTACAAAAATAAAAGTCGGAGATAGCGATAAAAATGGCAGTACTCCAGGTGTACCGTGCTCAAAGTTTATTCGAAGGCCTGCCGAAAGAAGAGGGTCTTAAGGCCGGTTTTGAAGACCTCGGTGGAAGGGGCAGATCTCAGCTGATCTGGGAGGGAGTTCCAGAGGCGCGGGGCGAATGAGCAGAAGGCTCGGTCTCCCATTGTTCGGAGACGTGTGCGGGGGATGTAGAGAAGAGGAGCGTGGCTGGAGCGGAGAGAGCGGGTAGATGTCTGGGTATGAATGAGGTCACAGAGGTATTTTGGGCTTTGTCCATTCAGATAGTCAACAAAATAATGATAGTCAACTCTAGTTTAGTTGACGATCAACAGATAGTCAACTAAACTCTAAAGTTGCTTATCTGTTGATCATCAACTAATGCTTAATGTAATCTTTAGTTGACATCTTGACTCTCAACAGATTATCAACAGATAGTCGACATGACCCTGTTGACTTTCAACTGACAGATTGATTTTGAGTAGTTGATTGTCAATTTTGAAGATGTTGACACAATCTACAGATAGTAAGGTTGAATATTGGTTAATAACCTGTTGACATGCTACTAAATGTCAACTGATGACTTATAGAGTGTTAACTATGGACTATCAAAATAAAGTGTTACCGATTTGGTAGACCCAAGAAACACATAAAGGTGCATGTTCAACAACCCTTTTAAATAACGACGCTTCAGCGTGCTTGTCAATGTTTGAGTGTGCATAGATGCATTTCTTTAACAAGGATATTTGAACAACAGAAAGGCGGCGAGCTTAGCACCATAGCAGCTTTAACCATGGTGTCCCTATAGTGATGCCCAATCAGGGTAAGTGCTTTATATCGATTTAGCAGTCTGTGTTCAGCCCCTGCTTTTGATTTCCCCCATTAGGTCAACAGAAAGGGTGAACCTATTATCAGCATGCTTCATCTTGATAACCAGCATTTGTGTATTGCTTGTTGATAAAGGTTGCTCAACACCCAATGTTGTGTGCGTGTGTGTGTGTGTGTGTGTGTGTGTGTGTGTGTGTGTGTGTGTGTGGGTGTGTGTGTGTGTGTGTGTGTGTGTGTGTGTGTGTGTGTGTGTGTGTGTGTGTGTGTGTGTGTGTGTGTGTGTGTGTGTGTGTGTGTGTGTGTGTGTGTGTGTGGGTGTGTGTGTGTGGGTGGGTGGGTGTGTGTGTGTGGGTGTGTGTGTGTGTGAAAAATAAATGCAGATAGCTTCAGTCTTTTAAAGTGTGACATGTAGATGTGCGCTTGATGTGCGAGATTTATGAGTTGCACTGCACTCATCCGTCTCCGATATTTAGTAGTAAGTCCATAAATGCTTAAAGCGAAAGGAAAGAGGAGTGAGTAATTCTGAATGAGGACAGTTATGAAGAAGTTGAATTATAATCTCATCAAGAGCCAGTAGATAATCCTCTGTACGTCAGTTCGTGAAAAATCGAAGGCCGTGGATGTTTTTGAGCTTCTGTCAAATCACACTGGCTCACTTTTTGTCATTAGACAGAAAAAGTTCAACTTTGTGCAAACTTCAGATATTTAATAGTTGGTGCAGTTCTGCAAACATCGATCCTGCCATGCCACAACAAAACATATTTCACTGAGACAGTAGAAAATATATTAAACCTGGATATTAATTCAGTCAGTGTTGTACTTGGACATATAACTCTATTGATAATGCCTTATTGCATTTTCAGTACCAAGAATAAGACCAAATCCTTGAAGTAATTGTACCTTTTTAAAGTTTTGATACACTGGACTTAGCAAATATTTACATTCATTCAATTTAAGATTTAAATCTATAAGCAGCATACATATTAATATACTTCCTCAGTTAAAATCCCATCTGAAAAGGGATCACACCAAGAGCAGGAGAAGATTAATTTTGAATAATAAATAATAATACATTTGAATACTAATACCTAGTTGTGTGGGATGAAATATATTCATATACAAAAAAAAAACTTTCGTCCAAAAGTCTGAATTCTAGAAAAGAACGCAGCAGGTCAAAGTTGTGTGAAGCATTAGTGTTAATTATTGTAATTATGGCATAGAAAACATTTATTTTTAAAAGAGGAAAGTTTCTTAGAAATAAAAAGCCAGCTATCCTTAGCCATGCAATTCTATTCATGTCACATGCAGCATTTTTATTTTTATTTAATGGACCTATCATGCTATATTTGAATACTATATTGTCGGGCCATACCTATATAAAACCAACACATTCTCACTCCCTAAGCGTCCAGGAGCGACGTTTGGTCAGGGTCCGTGGCGTCCAGTTGTGACGCTCCTAGGCTCCTTCAGCGTCATAAAGGGATGCAAATAGCTTTCAACTGATTGCAATGTATTCCCATCTGCGGCGGGATTTGACGCTCATGGAGGCACGGCATTCGTTTGTGTCGGCTGCCCTTAAAGGCAATGTGAGCGTCCATTCCCATTGGATAACGGAGAATTGTACACCCGGAAGTAAGTATTCCCCTTACTGTCGATTGATTTTACAGTGATATCTGCACTACTCATCGACTAAAAAACACCAGATTATCCTTATTAATTACACAACATTGATTGGTTTAAATTATGTGCAATGCTTTTGTATGTTTCCCCTTCGATTCGGAGAAACAAATATTTTTTCGGAGTAAAGGATGGCAGAAGACACTACACTACCCAGAATCCCCAGCTATCGTTTGGACTACACCATGTGCTCTGTTTGACAAACCCCTTTTTTTTCACCATGCAATCCAATGGCTGGCGTCTATGTCACGTGATCTTCAAATTTCTCCCTGCAGAAAAAGAAAACATGGCCGAACTTCGTTTTATTCTCGGTGGAAAATGCCTATTTTAAAGTTAGTTTGGCCATTAAAATGCGTTTTGATGTCATTTGATGCGAGAAATATGAGTTGTTATTTCAGATTATGTGTGCAGTGGATGTACATGATCTTTAGTTTGCTAGTTATTACGAAGATTACTTCAGGAAATCGCGACGTTTTCATTGTTACCAAGGTGGTTGCTTGGGACGCTGCTATCGATATTATTTCTGTTATGTTGTGTAACTGTTTAATGGTGTTATCTTTATTGCTAACCCCTTCCCCGTCAATGTATAGTGTAATGTACAGCGCAAACATATTAGTTTAACAAAATCCGCATCTAAAGATAGCCTACGTTATTTTCCCCTGTGCAATTCCAGTCTCACATCTCACAGCACATCGTCATTAACAAATACCGGAAACAGACCCAAAACATTTAAAAAAATAAAATAATACTTTATTCCGAGTGTGCTTGCTTTTCTCTTGGAAAGTCATCACATAACGGCATTGTAATACACGGTTCGGCTGCATTAAATGTTACATATCTGCCGTAGTTCTGTATTTATCGAGCCCTGATGAGAAGACTTCTAGACAAACATGAGGAACTGAAAACGTGACGTGGATCATAATATATCAGCCATTAAACAACATCTTATATTTATTTTCACACAATACGTCTCCTTGCAGTATCAACACTAATTCGGCTGACTTTTATATTTGATACAATTGGTAGATAGGCTGTATTTACACCATAAAGGTGCACAGCTGATATAAAGGGACACCTAGTGGTTAAAGCATGTTATTGAATTTCATTATTTGTATTATTAGATATTAATAGGATCCAGTGGCGAGCCGTCAGGGCCCTCTAGGCCCTCTGTGAGGGCCTAAGATATTCTAAAAAATTATATTTGAAAACATTAAAAAAAAAAAAAATAATTTAAATATTATTTTTTATATTTTGTTGTTGTTACATTTTTCATTAATTTTACCAAAATATCTTGATTTAATTGTATTTAAAATAATACTTCCAAAGAAATAAATCCTTCGAATCTGCCTGTTCAGTTTCTGTTGGAATGTGAAGGGTTAAATGTCTCTGCGAGTTACTGTGAAAACGGGAGAGCTTGGTCCCTCTCTACATTCACAGAGGGCCAGCTATAGTAACTCAATGAGAGAGTAATGTCAAATGACAGTACAATTGACCAATCATATCTTCCCTCTAAATGGGCGGGCTTTATTTTCGCGGACTTTATGACAGGTTCCGCCCGCTGCGAGGTCTATGCAAGTGGTGCAGTGACGCGTCCTAAAACCCGGAAGTAAGCTTCGCGCGGATTCCCTCGACAGAAAGCAATGGGATTTCTCCATAGGATTTTGGAAAATACCTCGAAATAAGGTCTGTGGAAAACGAACCTGTTAGATAAATGCACGTTGTGTTCCGCCGGATAATATCCACATGTCTATCCTACTTTTTTTGATTCATAAATCTAATCGATAGATTTATGATCGATAGATTTATGATTAGCATAAGTTCGTTCATGATGGCTCACTTCAGTGATAGTGATGACATCGTTGCGAAATTATTAACCGAGTCATTTTCAAGATTGAGTTACAATGATAAACTGGAGTGGCAAAGAATCAGCTGAATGACCCGCAAGTGCTTCATCCAAAAGGACAGGAGGATGGACTTTGTGTTTCAGTGATTTGATCATCAAAGGTAGGCCAAGTCATTTTCAATGCGGGCCGCCGTGCCGACTTAATTCATTTGTAATTGCTACTTGGCTGTGGGTGCCCTGTCATGATAGGTGTTTATATAAATGGTGTTGTTTTGTGTGGTAGAGGGTCGCTGTCATTAATGCGTTTTGCACCCCGGACCACTGTTTTGATATTCCGCTGAAGTATATGTTGAGACGTAATATCTCTTCTTTTTTTCGAGGGAAGGGGGGGTCAGAGGGCCTAGGTATAAAAGTCACGGCTCGCCACTGATAGGATCCCTATAAAGTATATTCATTACTCGTTATTCTCTACTAATAGTTAATTAAAGACTGTATATAATGACTATTTTGCACATCCCTTTCAAGATTTCAAGATTTTCTAAGGTGTATTGACATATGATAGGCCTACACAACTATGGTGTAGTTCTGCATTGAATGAAAAACTTGGGTCACAGGTTCCTCAACAGTGCATTACAAGACATCTATCAATATTTGTTCATACCTCCAGCAATGTTAACTATTTTGAAGCACTTATTTTAACTGATATTATACATAATGTAGTATACTCTTATAAGATGTATGTAGATATTTCATCTCCGGCCTTGTCAGGTAACAATCAATAAATAAAGAACACAAAATTGTTCAATATAAAACACAGAATGTGTGTGATTATACTAAATGATTTACAAATAAACACAACTGCATATTTACAACTGTTACACATGCTGATGTAACGCAAATGTTCCAACTTGGGATCAATAAAGTATATCTTATCTTAAGCTGATCGATGGCTACTGCCATATTTGCAAAATTTGCCTCTGAACCTTGACAAGTGTATGTTTCAGGCTTATCAATTAATGTAATGTGATGTAATGTAATGTAATGTTATGAATTAACAACAGGGGTCACACACATAAGACCAGCTGTTAAATAAAGCTCTTCTGACCTTAGCTGGCATGTGTATATTAATGCTGCCCATTATGGGCACAAGCAATTTTCACCAATTTATTAATGATATGTTTTACATTTGAGTGTTTCCTATCCCGTAAACCTCCAGGGATGTACACAGTTTAATACTGGCAACTTCTTATTATGGGAAATACGAAAACGTCTTTTAAAACTACAACTCCCAGTAGGATGCATAAGGATGCTCATAAGTGTACGTGGTACCAGAGCACCCTAGGCAGAGCACCCTAGGCAGAAGGTCCATGATCGATTTCGTTATCGTATCATCGGACCTGAGGCCGTATGTTTTGGACACTCGGGTAAAGAGAGGGGCGGAGTTGTCAACTGATCACCATCTGGTGGTGAGTTGGGTCGAGTGGCGGGGGAAGCCTCTGGATAGACCTGGTAAGCCCAAACGTGTAGTTCGGGTGAACTGGGAACGTCTGGAGGAGGCCCAAGTTCAGGAGGCCTTCAACTCACACCTCCGGCGGAGCTTTTCGGGCATTCCTGTGGAGGTTGGGGACATTGAACCAGAGTGGTCGGTGTTCAAAGCCTCTATTGCCGAAGCCGCGGTAGGGAGCTGTGGTCTCAAGGTCTTAGGTGCCTCAAGGGGCGGTAACCCTCGAACCTCCTGGTGGACACCGGTGGTCAGGGAAGCCGTCCGACTGAAGAAGGAGGCCTTCAGGGATTTGTTATCCCGGGGGACTCCCGAAGCAGTTGCAAGGTACCGACAGGCCCGAAGGGCAGCAGCCTCATCCGTGGCCGAGGCAAAGCAGCGGGTGTGGGAGAAGTTCGGAGAAGACATGGAGAAGGACTTTCGGGCGGCACCAAAGTTGTTCTGGAAAACTGTCCGACACCTCAGGAGGGGGAAGCAGGGAACCATCCAAGCTGTGTACAGTAAGGATGGGACGTTGTTGACCTCAACTGATGGAGTGTTGGGGCGTTGGAAGGAACACTTTGAGGAACTCCTGAACCCGACAACTCCGCCCTCTATGTTAGAGGCAGAGCTGGAGTATGACGGGGGATCAACGCCAATCTCCCGGGGGGAGGTCACTGAGGTCGTCAAACAACTCCAGAGTGGCAAAGCCCCGGGGGTGGATGAGATCCGCCCGGAAATGCTGAAGGCTCTGGGTGTTGAGGGACTGTCATGGTTGACACGTCTCATCAACGTTGCGTGGAAGTCGGAAACGGTACCGAAGGAGTGGCAGACCGGGGTGGTGGTCCCCCTTTTCAAAAAGGGGGATCAGAGGGTGTGTGCCAATTACAGAGGCATCACACTACTCAGCCTCCCCGGGAAAGTTTACTCCAAGGTACTCGAAAGGAGGGTCAGGCCGATTGTCGAACCTCAGATTGAGGAGGAACAATGCGGATTCCGTCCTGGTCGTGGAACGACGGATCGGCTTTTTACTCTCGCAAGGATCCTGGAGGGGGCCTGGGAGTACGCTTATCCGGTCTACATGTGTTTTGTAGACTTGGAGAAGGCGTATGACCGGGTTCCCAGGGAGTTACTGTGGGAGGTGCTGCGGGAGTATGGGCCATCCAATCTCTGTACTCCCAAAGCGAGAGCTGTGTCCGGGTCCTCGGCAGTAAGTCGGACCCATTTCCGGTGAGGGTTGGCCTCCGCCAGGGCTGCGCTTTGTCACCAATCCTGTTTGTAATATACATGGATCGGATTTCGAGGCGTAGTCGTGGGGGGGGGGGTCTGCAGTTCGGTGGACTAAGGATTGCACCACTGCTTTTTGCAGATGATGTGGTTCTGATGGCTTCATCGGTCTGCGACCTTCAGCACTCACTGGATCGGTTCGCAACCGAGTGTGAAGCGGCTGGGATGAGGATCAGCACCTCCAAATCTGAGGCCATGGTTCTCAGCAGGAAACCGATGGACTGTCCACTCCAAGTAGGGAATGAGTCCTTACCCCAAGTGAAGGAGTTCAAGTATCTCGGGGTCTTGTTCTCGAGTGAGGGATCAATGGAGCGTGAGATGGGCCGGAGAATCGGAGCAGCGGGAGCGGTATTGCAGTCGCTTTACCGCACCGTTGTGACGAAAAGGGAGCTGAGCCGGAAGGCAAAGCTCTCTGTCTACCGGGCCATTTTCGTTCCTACCCTCACCTATGGTCATGAAGGATGGGTCATGACCGAAAGAACGAGATCGCGGATACAAGCGACCGAGATGGGTTTCCTCCGCCGGGTGGCTGGTGTCTCCCTTAGAGATAAGGTGAGAAGTTCGGTCATCAGGGAGGGACTCGGAGTTGAGCCGCTCCTCCTTCGCGTCGAAAGAAGCCAGTTGAGGTGGTTCGGGCACCTAGTTAGGATGCCACCTGGGCGCCTCCCTAGGGAGGTGTTCCAGGCACGTCCAGCTGGGAAGAGACCAAGGGGTAGACCTAGGACCAGGTGGAGGGATTATATCTCTTCGCTGGCCTGGGAGCGCCTTGGGATCCCCCAGTCAGAGCTGGTTGATGTCGCCAGGGAAAAGAAAGTTTGGGGCTCTCTGCTGGAACTGCTACCCCCGCGACCCGACCACGGATAAGCGGGAGAAGATGGATGGATGGATGGAACTCCCAGTAGAGACGTGCCATAGATAGAGAACATGTTTGCGAAACAGAATAGCCAGCATGTGTAGTTCTGGGGACGGGGTGGGGGAGGGGGGGACGCGGTGGACCCGTTCAAATCCAGTTTTGGACAGTCTGCCGTGGTTCCATCCCATTTCAAGTGCTGTTCGAGAATCGGGGTAACCCTTGGAGCACACTCTCCAATCACAGAGCTTGAGGACTATCACAGGGTTTGTCGAACAAAGCACATGGTGTAGTCTAAACGATAGCTGGGGATTCTGGGTAGTGTAGTGTCTTCTGCCATCCTTTACTCCGAAAAAATATTTGTTTCTCCGAATCGAAGGGGAAACATACAAAAGCATTGCACACAATTTAAACCAATCAATGTTGTGTAATTAACAAGGATAATCTGGTGTTTTTTAGTCGATGAGTAGTGCAGATATCACTGTAAAATCAATCGATAGTAAGAGGAATACTTACTTCCGGGTGTACTATTCTCCATTATCCAATGGGAATGGACGCTCACATTGCCTTTAAGGGCAGCCGACACAAACGAGTGCCGTGCTTCCATGAGCGTCAAATCCCGCCGCAGATGGGAATACATTGCAATCAGTTGAAAGCTATTTGCGTCCCTTTATGAAGCTGAAGGAGCCTAGGAGTGTCACAACTGCACGCCACGGACACTGACGAAACGTCGCTCCTGGACGCTTAGGGAGTGAGAGTGTGTTGATAAAACATGTCTGCGAAGTTTTTTTTTCAAAATACCAAACAGATCATGGATTTTAGTCATGCCTCATTTCGCTCTATTTGCTCTTTTTTAGCAAGGGCTGAATCTGAGAAGTCTTCTTCGCTGCTTTTGTGGCAGACTACAGCGCCACCTACAGGCCTGGCATATGTACTACAGCGTCTCCAGCGCTTTCGAACGGCAATGGCCATGGCTGTCTCCTCCTGATAGGTGGAGAGTTGGCTATATAGGCAGAGCTCCTCGTTTCTGACATCAGAGAATTTTCAAATCTGTATCAGTCTGTATCAGATCCGTTACTGCCCCTTTTTTAGAGATTTGGGTATGGAGGAAAAGAGAGAGGGTTGTGTTTTCTGACACTTGGTGAGTTCCCTGACACACCGGGGACACATACTGTATTCATGTATAAAAGACGTACAAAAGTGCATTTTGCATGATAGGTCCCCTGGCTTTTCTTAAATGTCCCAAGGATTGATTATAGATAATATCTAAAAACTGTTTTATTAACAAAACATTTTTTTTTTTTTAAAGGTCTACTATGAATTAATATCACCTTTTGTCTTGGGTTTGTTTTTGTGTGACATGGCAATCAGTCGAAAAAAATTTTTTAAATATAAAATGCCATTATCTCATACACACTTGCTTTCTTAAAACTCTACTTTCATGCCTTAATTTGCCAAACCCTGCATTTTTTAACGCATGGTAGACAGGAGCAGATCGGGACTGCTCATAACCAATTGCCCCTTGCGGGATTAATAAAGTTGTTGATTGAATCCAACCATGACCCCAACAATCAAAAATAATCATGAGATATGGAAAGATTCATCCCCCTAGCAAGCAGCATCAGCAACACTGATGATGATCATTGTGTCCTGCTGAAGGAGAAACACCTGACCTGTATACCCCTCATTATCTTCATGGAAAAGCCTATGTTTTCTACCAACTGTCCCCTCCAACAAAATAAACTGCAGCTTTCCTAAAACGAAAACAGCTGCACATGTGTTTTTTTCTCTGTGACAAATAAGGAGGATTAACTTATCAGAACTATCCTGTCCTGGGATAAAGATCGACACTCAGGCCTGTCCTGATATCTTCTGCGATCTGCCACAGCTCCATTCCTTCTGTCTCCGGGGGTAAAAATGGTGTGTGTCATCCAGCTGAAAGGGCCGTTGCAGTTGCTCTCCACTGAGCAGTCTCCTAATGCCTGAGCAAAGAGGAGGGCAGGGAGGATTGTCCCCGACATTGCCCAGCCAGGCAATCAGCTGTTGCAGGATTGGTGGGAGGTGGAATTAGTCCATCTCCACTGGCTCTGTCTACTGCTTCTGCAGCCTCTTCCCAATACCTGTCCGCCTCCTCAGCCAGCCCTCCATCCTGAACTAAATCTCACAACTGACTGCCTCAATACAAACCCGACATGCGGAATGATCTTTTCAGTTTATCCACCAAAACTGCGCTCCCAGGTTTTTTTTTAGAAATAAACTTTTCCGGAATGAAAAGCTGCTGCCTGTACAGAATGTCAGAGAGATTAGGGATCCAATTTAATGAACTCTTATAACTCATTTTGCAGCCTTAAGCATTATTATATATCATACATTATTTGCAGTGCTGGGATCAAACTAAGTACATTTACTTAAGTACTGTACTTAAGTAGAAAATGAAACTATCCAGCAACGTATACAGTAATCAAAATGAATGCATCCTTACAGATGCATTATAAAGTGATGAAAACACAGCTTATACTGAAAAATGAGAAAATATCACTGATGTTGTGCATATTTTGGTTATAAACATTGAATACAAGTTATTTGATACATTTTAATTGTAAAAAGAATTGTCCCATAAAAAGTTGAGCCGTAAAAAAAGGGCAATGTGAAAAAGTGGTTATTGTACATGTTCAAAGGATAGTCCCCCAATTAAACATATATATTTTGAGTTCATCTTAATAAATAGTAATACATTTTGTGTTACAACTATTGCATTTATTTGTATTAAGTATGTTTCTGGTAGAGGTGTATTTAAGTAATCCAATCATGATTTAATTGTGTCACCAGTAAGGAGGGCTCAAGTTACAGTATTATCTATTCCAGTGGTTACCAACCTTTGGTCTAACATACTCCTGCAGTTCTGTTCAGTTGTGTCCTTGGGCAAGACACTTCACCTGAACTTGCTCCTGTGGGTATTGTCCACAGTGACCATTGCATGTATAACAAATATGTGTAATGTGTGTATCTGTAAGCGCTTTGAGCACTGGAAAAGCGCTATAATAAATGCAAGGAATTATTATTATTAGTTCACCTCCATGAGATAATCACAAGTACTTCTTTGGCCCCACCCGATATGTTCCAAAGTGTTCATTTGAATCTTTGTTAAAGTCGCATTATACAACCTTTCCCCCGAGGTTGTAGCATTGTTCTTGACAATTTTGAGAACACTGGGCTACCAACAAGACAAGATTACTAATAACTGATAACTTACTTTCAGTTTCCATTTTCATATACGAAACAACATTGGTGTACTTGTTTATATTTTTCAGCTAATTTTAATTCATTTCCAAGAACTAGAAACCTAAGGGCTATATTAAAGGCAAAGTAAAAGTATGAATAAGCAATGGGTCTCTTTTGCCATTGAGAGCTTTCACAGTTAGCATTACTCTGGTTGTTCAGCTACCTGGGGAAAGCTACTTCAAGCTGTTGTGTTGAGCTGCTTTTTATCAAAATGCTCTCTGGTAAGAAGAGAAGCAGTGTATTTTTTTTTCTGTCAAACGGAAGAAAGGAAGGCGTGTGGTGGTGCTGCTGTTGACAATAAGGGAGCAATAAAGACTATGTTAGTTTTATTATTTTCATTTACAGTATGGGCGCAACTGAAACGCTATCTTCTTCCTTTGTGTGCCTTAAATCGAGCCTTTATCTCCCCGGAACAATGCGACCATGAGGCAGACGGATACAGAGAAAGGAATGCTCACAGGGAATTCATCTAAACCGTGTCATTATTCTACAGCCGATACAATGTGCAATCAACATTTACATCATAATACATCTTAATCACATAGGGTAAAAGCAAATAATGTGTCTTTAGAGACTTTAAACTGGATGATTTAACAGCCTACATACATGGATGGATGGACATAGTAGTTTATTAGTATGTTCTTCATCCATTTTAGCAGTTTGTTTTTTACTTCCCAGCGTGCTTGTCACTCGTTGTATTTGCTATCACTCTCAGCTTGCAGCATGTTGTGATTGATATTAATATTAATATTAATAAAGTATTGCTACATCTCTACATTTTGAGTTATAGGGAAAGGTTTATCATTTCATTAACTTGCACGTACAGAATTTAGGACAAGGCATTTATTACTGATTTTCAGGTTTACATTTGTACATTTGCCTCTGCTGTTTTTGCATATCTCCATGCGTTAATGATCAGAAAGCTCCCTTGAAAAAGAGATCATTGATCTCAATGGTATTTTACCTGGATAAATAAAGGTTTTGAATTGAATTGAAAGCTCTCTATTTGTCTCATACTGCCTGTGCTGCAGCACCTCTTTTCACCCTCTGTCTGAAACCAGAGCCCAGTCTGCTCTGATTGGTTAGCTGGCCGGCTCTGGTCAACCGCTTAGAGATGTGTTGGAAATTATCACGTATAATGTGTTGGAGTGCTAGCCAACCGTGACTGTTAGTGATGTCACTATGTGACAGGATTCCTATCGGGTTGTTTCATACAGGGGGGAGAGAAACTTCCTCTGGAGGGAACTTTGGGATATTAGCTTTGCTGACCATTTACTTACACAAACATCTATAACACACTACAGGAAAGGGGAACCCAAAAAAGCATAATAGCGCCTCTTTAAGTTGCAAAGAGGAACAATATCACTATTGCTGTAAAAACTAAATTAAACAAAAAGCATTAAACAAAACTTTTCCTGTAACACTTCAGTGATCGTAGAGGGGTTGTTGACAAAAAAGTCTGGAAGAAATCGTTGTAGATTCCATAGGTGAACCACTGTTAAGCTAGCTGCTTCCTCAGTATACAATCTGTACATCAATATTAACAGTGCCTTCATAGAAAAGAACATTCTAGCTCAGCAGAGTTTGTGAAAGTCCTGGGCAGTTGTTTTTGCTAGTTTATTCATTTAAAAGAGAAAATAAACCTTGAGTCAGCTTCCACTGGAAGTTCATGCAATAGCCATGCACTTTTTTTAAGCAGTGACCGAGGAGTTCAGAGTTTTATTTACCAACACTTCAAAATCCAATGTCCTGCTGACAAGTGGCAATGAAAAGTCTCCCGGGGCAGCGGCTTGGCCCAGAGGCAGGCATGATGTGTGATGACTGAAAGGTTGTTGTTCTGATTTCTGGTAGCAGAAGCAGGCTGTAGGTGTACAACGCTGGGATCTAGAGGGTGACTGATAATGCAACTATGGTACACAGAGCCACGATGGAGGGTCCCTGAACGTGACACTGAAGCACAATACATCGGAATAGATCTGCAGCGACGCTTCTTCATGACCTTTCCAATGAAAAACATGTTTATTACGGGAATGCTGAAAGAGATTTAGTGATGTAATGTTTATCCAGGCATAAAGCTATGAAGAGCGGTAACTAATTTCCATGTCACCTGAGGCATTGAACTTTGATATAAATACATGTTGGCATGTTTTGACATTGATATATTTCAAGTAATTGTAATTGGTTAGATTAGAACTCATATATTTACTTTAAAATAGAAAAGAGATTGAGAATTAAGTAATATAGACTGGTTAATGCACATTTGAGGCACATTTTAATGACTTTTCAGAAATGTTTAACAGAGAAACACCAAATGCCAGGGGGGGTTTTAGTTTTGACCAGTGTTGCCTAGCAGTTGTCAAGCGTTTGAATCACTGTGCTGGAAAATGGCACTGGTATGACACGGACAATAACAAGAGCTGACGTGTAAATATGAAATATGTTGGCATGCAGCTGCTGAAAACACAACAATATTCCAACTTGTTTTTTCAGATTCATGAATATCTTTCTAAAACAGTCATCACATGGTGTGTGATTTATTTGTTTCCACCAAGTATGATAATTAAATATCATTATACTCATAAGTCAGCGTTATTATTCTGTGCCAAAGAGACACTTATTGCTTATTTCAAACAGTAACCCGAAACAAGATTGCTGAATCATCAGCATAAAAGTTTGATATGCTGCAACAACGTTATTTTCAGAATAATCCTTGCATGCATCGACTCATGCTGTGAAAGAACAGGAGTTTTCATCCTCGGTGGATACTCAGTATAAAAAACTGGATCAGCTAATTGCTGTTTCTTTCCCACCCGATCATTTATAAAATGGTGTCTTGCAAATGGAATAAGCAATCTAAGAAAATACATTTGAATTAAACAACCAAAGAGAATGATTTATCTTTAATTTGTGTTGACAGATTGCTATTTTTGTAAATGCAATTTGCATGGTTATGATTGTGAAATATCTTCCAAGTGAAAATGATGTTTAAGAGGAAGGCTGTCTAATATCCATACCCCATTAGACAAAGATTAGACAGATGCTGACCTCTACAGGTTTGTTTCTGCCTTGCATTCTTGACAGATATCACTTCAAATTATGGAGCACATTACGAGGCTTTTATCTCAATCAAAAATGGATTGAGATTGATTGCTTTTATTTACATCACAGAAAACACATTGGTTACAGGCATGCCTTTATACATGATTACACTCATTAAATCCAGCCAAACGATGAGGATGTAAGAAACGTGTTGTTGCAGAGGCACTGATGGATAATGAAATGTCTCACTGGACCCAACATGTAGTGGCAGAGCAACAGGGAGGCAGACAGCTAAAGCAAATAACTGGGCTATCAGCCTCTACTGACAAACAGCCACAAGCCTGACTGAACTGGGAAAAATAGAGCGGTGGAGGAGACATGGTGGCAATGGAGCACAAAGTGGAGATGACAGCCTTTAGGACACAAGTGACAGCAATTGAGGGTAGACTGAGTGCAAGTGAGTGTCAGGCAGAGGGAAAAGCCATGCTGGTGCAACAAGCATTAATAGTGACTGGCACATGAGCTAAAGACAGACACAGGGGTCTCCTTTTCAGGGTCCCCTCACACTGCCACTCTGGTCAACTGAGGAGGAGTGCATAATGATGTTTCACTGCACACATTTTAGTCCTGACTTTTCTCAGAAAGTTGGCAGAGTTTGCAAGAGCTGGCCATAAAAAACTGAAAAATGTAGATTAGTGTTTCCTAAACCCATTATGATTATTCAAAAGGTTATTTGGGTCATTTACTTAAAGATACTTCGTTTATTGTCATAGAGCAGTACAAAACCAGAACACTTATAAATGTTCTTGATTAAGGTATTATTTTCTGGCTTAATAGATTTGTTTTTCGTCTTTATATATTAGAAAATGATGTAATATGTCAATTAGTATTTGTCAAGCCCAATATGACATGCAAAAATGTTTGTCCATTAACTCAAAGATATGCAATTTATTGTCATTGGGGATTTAAAAACTGGAAAATATTCACATTTAAGAAGCTGAAATTAAATATGTTAAAAACATTTACTTTAAATATTTTATATATAATGAAATATAAGTGTTGTAATTAATGACAAAATTAATCAATACATCTCAACAGCTCTACAAGTTAATTTTGCACAGTGTTAAAAATACATCAACGGAACTTATAGATCCAATTTAAAATGCACTTATTGGATGTAACAGAGATTGTTGAGGGACTTTCGGGTATCAGGCCTTTAGTTTTCGATAAGTTTAATTTTGCAAGAGAACTTCTTGAGAGTGAATGACCTCATATTGAAGGACATTGGACAATTTCACAGAAATGCCCAAACTGTCACACTCACTGGCCTTTATTAATAATAAATGGCTACACATTTCCCAACAGGATGTGAAATTAGACAATAAATCAAGAGGACATCCAAAGGTGCTAACAGAGGATCATCTGAGTGGAAAGAGCAGTCACCTGTTATAAAATGGTTCTGTTTGTAGTGTAATACAAGCCCTACATCCTATAACACACAGCAATACATCATATCACCCGTACTACAAGAAAAAAGATCCTCATATGCCTGATCTTTCATTCTATATGAATGCTAAAAGGGCCATTTTGAAGCAATGGTGAGTCTAGATTTGACTGAAAATAATGCTTAACTCAATTACTTATACTGGGAATTCTATTTAGAAAAATATTACTGAATCCAAGATCACAATCCTGTATGGAAAGGAAATATACTGTTACCATCCTTAGTATGTTTACATACATATGGGGCAGTAGATTGGGACTTGGCTTGGCAACTGGAAGGTCACCAGTTCAAGTCCCGGCAAGACCAAGTGCTACCGAGGTGTCCCTGAGCAAGGCACCGTTCCCCACACTGCTCCCCGGGCGCCGTTCAAAATGGCAGCACACTGCTCCTAACACTAGGATGGGTCAAATGCAGAGAAACAATTTCCCCTCGGGGATTAATAAAGTATATCAAATCAAATGTATCCCATTTTACAAAGTGAAATGCTCATGATTAAAACATGAGAGTTAAGCTATCTCGGCCGTTTGGCTTAGATCAAGTGTAGTATCTGTTCTTATCAGTTTAATATCTTATACTTCCTCTATAAGGTCATAACATATTAAACAGATGTTTCGATGGGAGCTGAAAAGGGGGGCTCGCCCTGTTCACTCCACACATCGACCCGCTATTGCAGAACGAACGGTGCGCCCTGATTCAGGGTTGCAGGTCAGTAGGGACCTGGCTTGCGAACTAAAGGGTCAACGCAGAAACGGCCCGACCCATTAAGCGACATCAGCAGCCGCTTAGGGCCCCTCAGCCACTATGGGCCCCCCAGCAAAAAATGAATGAATTCATTTTTCTTTTTATCTCAGTAAACCATCGCCGTGATAAGTATGTTTAATTCATTTTATTAATATGCCTAGATTTCCTACTCTCAAAGTCATGTATTATATTATTGAGTCAATCATATAATACATTAACCATGCTTTACCTGAACCTCATCATGACACTAGAGAGGACGGCATGATTGTAATTTCCCGTGTTCAGTGAATGCAACAGAGGCAAGGCACCAGACCAACCAGAGAGTTGAATGGAAATAAACATCTGTCTTATTGGATGACAGGTACCTATCCTGTGAGCTGTGACAATGTTTCAAATAAACTGTCAGTCGGACTCAGAGTTTTTGAAGATGGACATAAGAACATTTGTTCTTAAAAAATATGACAATTCTCAAGTGGTGGCTCACACAACACCCCCAGAGCCACCACTTGAGCCAGGTAAACAAGGTATGTAAATGTCAGTAAACTTCCAAGTTATGCGAACATGTAAGCAAAGCATAAATTACAGCTACGTTGATGTTACTTTGAATCGTGGGGGTAAGCTAAACCGTTAGCAAGTAGCTATAGCTAGCCAGATATATTAAATAAACATTTTGTCATATGATCTAAATGTAATGTTTTTTAGCGTTACCTGGTGATTTAAAAGAAAGCTCTCTGGAAAATGTTGGATGTTGAAGCTACCTTACAGTACACAGTTGATCACAGTTGAGTTTAGTCCTGTCAGTTAAAGTGTTTCATAGTTAGCTTAGGTAAGCATCAACCCAGCACTGAAATATATGGATATTATGTGACAGTATTTCTGAGAAAAAGTCAGCTGAAATGGTGGCATAGTTGCCACTGCTTTACGTGTCGACAGCATGTTTGAACATATTTGCAGCAGTACATGTGGCTGTTTGGCCACTGACGTTGCCATAACAACACCTGAATTTAAATGTGCAACCTCTTTTTGTGACAGATTTGTGCATGAAGTTATTATTCTTCTGAATGATATTCCTATTGACAGCTAGTTTCTATGAGAACATTATGAGATGGACAGCCAGAGAGAATGCATGAAAACACGTTATGAAATACTATATGATAAAACAAGAATACAGTTTAAAAGGGGAGTGATTTGTAAAATATCCATAAAGAAAAATCTGTTTACAGTTCTGTTTCATATGGGTGTTGAGAGATGTATCTATAGATCTCTCAATTTTGCTCTCAAAGTGCACCAGATTGATGCTTTTAATTTCAATATTTAAAAAAAAAAAATCTTCCCGGGGGAGCATGCCCCCGGACCCCCCTAGAGGAGGCGAGGACCACCCTAGAGGATGTTAGGTCCACGGTGTTTACATGCTTTTTTATACAATATGTGTGCTTATGCTAACATCATAAGACAAAAGTTGTTTCCGTGTTGTGTGTAGTGAGAACGCGCTAGAGTGAGGGGGGCCCCCAAGCCAAAGCTCGCTTAGGGCCCCCAAAAGTCTAGGGCCGGCCCTGGGTCAACGCTTCAATTCCCGATTGGACCAACAAAATACGGAGTGTGGACTCAATTCAATTCAAAACCTTTATTTATCCAGGTAAAATCCCATTGAGATCAATGATTTCTTTTTCAAGGGAGACCTGCAGCAGTAGGTTCCACAATAAGACATAAACACATAAACAACAGGACAACAAAAGGACATCATACAGCAAAATGTACAGGGATTACAATTTACATATCTAACCACATGTACAGGTACCAACAGCATCTGATTTTGTAGCATCCAACCGAGCTTTAAAAACATGTAGTGGTACTAGCTTGGTAATTTTCCATTATTTTTGCAGACTGTTCCATGTTAGTGGAGCTGCACATCTAAAAGCTTTCTTCCCTAAGACAGTCCTAGCACTTGGCACATTTAATAAAACCACAGCATGCGATCTCAGGCAATAAGTACTTTCAATTTGCAGAGAGATCAGGGAGCAGATATAATATAGTAGTTTATCCAACATGGCTTTGTAAATGAAAATGTACCAGTGACTGAGCCTCTGTACAGTAAGTGATGGCAAAACCGCCTTGGTATACAGGGTACAGTGATGCGTAAGTGCTTTACAATTTGTCAAAAATCTCAGTGCACTGTGATACGCAGCATTTAACTTGCTCAGGTAATTGGCAGGTGCATTCATATATAACAAATCACCATAGTCCAACACAGGTAAAAAGGTCACAGTGACTAGGACTGGTGGCTGGTCCCTGCTGCACTGCTCCCTGGCAGCCTCTTCACTTTGGCACCTCTCTATAAAATATATAATATGTTGGTGCATATCTGTATTTCTATGTATATCTCCTAATCCTATCACTGTTTTTTACTATCCTTTATTCAGGGGATCATTTTAGGGGATCATTAAAGGGTAATTATCTTCTTTTTCTATCATACAATTACATAAAGTGACATTTTTTAATACAGTAAAATGTATGGTTGGAATGGAATCTTAGTAATCAAATATATTGTATGCACATAACAGAGGCCAAGGTTTTAAGCACTAGACCATAACAGGAGTCGACCAGACGTGACTGATCCGTAATTAGTTTCTTTTTCAACATTGTTGTGAGATTCAGTTACTTTCCTTCAGTCAATGAACATTGCTGACTCAAGGCTCTTTTTTGTTTAACTTGTGCAATATAACTTCCATAAACATCTATATCAGTACTCAAATGGGTAGGATGGGCCATAAACAGGAGGTATATGTATATTTATAAAGGCCTGAACGATCATGCACACATTATATTAATAGCTGATAAATGTGGCCATTGTTTTTTATTTAATCCTCATATCATATCATATCAGTCTTCATGGTTTGTGAGTTCCTGTATAGTTCCAAAATATGAAATACCATAGAACAGATCCTTGTCGTCTGACGTATTTCCACATCCTTCTCATTTGTAAGGAAATGTGTCTCTGTTGCTGTGGCTAAAGGGTTAAATGTGTGTCTACAGGAGACCTACAGAATGGTCTATGGACTATTGGTCTAAAATAGACCATTGATGTATGAAGGGATTTTGGTAGCACCACACTGTATAATAGTTAGTAAATGCATGTTTCTCACAAGAAATCCTGCCAAAAATTATGTAAAATACATGTTTCCTAATTTGCTGGTGTAGTTAAATCATCAATATTATTTTTAGAATGTTGTAGTACAACCACTATGAGACCTATAATTGATTTTGTGTACCACACACTGTAAGTTATTACATATTTTGTACAAGAAAAAATCACCACGATTATTCAAAAACATATTTCTTCACTAAAGGTACTGTTGTTTAGCAACATAAGACCACTAATGGGTAGCATTGCATGTACTGTATAATCATGAAGTATTGTATTTACCATATAGGAACAAATCTACAAAATTATTTTCTTTCGTGTTGAATAGTGCTTTTCGGTAGCACTTTCCTGTCTGACAGGGAATGTTATTAAATATTGTGTTGGTCTTTTATGTCTTTTTGGCATTACAGAGACCAATGGAAGTTGTTGAGTATTGACTTGTTTTGATGAAAATGAGGATGTAGCTCATTGTTTACCTCACTGCTGTTGTTAAAAGACCATGTCTGTGTTTTAACACTGTTTGAGAAATTGATCCGTCAAGTTTGGAATTCTCAATAACTTTCTAACATTACCAAACTGTGTTCAAACGTGAACTTGACCTGTTCTTGGTGTAATATTTAAAGCTTAAGGTTTTATCAGCATGTTGTACTTTGGAATATCAAATTTATTATCACAAATTTTATTTCACAAAATATATTTCTTCAAAGGCCACAGATGGTTTGCCTCTAAGTGTTCACTGATTCATTGATGAAAGCAAAGGTCAAAAGCATCATTTATTTTTAATTGGCTAACCAAGGCCTTGCTGAACATAAAAAGACCAGCACATACAACATTAAAATACAATGTTTGTACAGCTAGAAATAATAGAGTGGGTAAGTGTAATCTTGAACATGAGCTGTATGTCCTCAGAGGACCCATGTAACATGATAGCAGCAAATATGTTGACAATGGTTAGAATTGATGGTATAGTGATGTAACCCAATAATGCATTACATTTATCTAACGAGAAATCAATCGCTGGATGCCAAAACCAAAATCCAGAACATCACATTGAATCTATTACAGATCACTTGAGAGTAAATATTATAAAGTTTATGACAGCTATATCAATTGTGAATGCACAGGAAGTGTCATAAATCTGTGTGTATGAGTTTTTGTGTTAGCTGTCCAAGTCAACCATACCCTGTAGTCTTTACTAAGAACCAGAATGATCTATTCATAGTGTCAAGTCATACTTTAGAGACATGAGAGCTATGTCGCTACGGGGGATGAACACCCTCAGCAGAAACTGAAAGGGAGAAATACTTAGCTATGCTTATTAATTGCCACTTATTGATTGTCAGACATAGGAGGAGTGCTTTCTGCAGAGGGCTGGATGACACAATAATAGATTTGGGTTGATAGAGAATGTGAGAGAAATAATTAAATGAGCCAACAATGGAAAACTCTCGCTGCTTTATTAAAATGAGAAATGAAATATTGAGATGCAACTGGAATATTAACGCTAGGAATAAATCAGCATGTTACAAAAACCAGGAAGTTATAGAGACCACAACGCAAAGCAAAGCCTATAAAGAGGCTGCAATAAAGGGCTTAAAACAGAGATTTATATATTATTATCGTTATTATTATTATTATTATTATTATTATTATTATTATTATTATTATAGGAGTAGTAGTATTAGTATTATTGTTGGTGTTGTTGTAATTATTATTATTATCATTATTGTATTTATTAATATTATTGTTATGAATAGTACTTTTATTATTGGTATAAACTCAATTAAATCAGTGGTAAATGTTTAAAGAAAACTGATTAAAGTTGTTGAAAATCTATCGTTTAGAAAATGTAAGAATAGGAAACCATGTTATTAAAAAAATACAATTTAAAGGAGATTACACATTAAGTAAAATCAGGATAGGCTCTCCAATGGAAGCGTGTTTTTAGAAGGGGCTTTAAGGAGATCACCGATTCAGCCGACCTGATTTCGCTCAGGCAGATTAGTAGATTAAAAGTCACTAAGACGTGTAGAAAACAGTTCCAAATGAACTGGGTCTAAAGATTTTAAATTCCACAACCAGGTTCAAAATTAATTTCCAAGACTTACACTAAGGGGCGCCCTTCGCACAGCCTGAGCCAAAGCAAATGTGATAGGCAAGCCTCACATTGACTACAGTATATACCTGCAGTGGTGTAAGAGGAGCAAGAAAGATACAGCATATGTTTTTAATGCTTTAGTATCAGACTGCATAGGTGTGATTAACTGGAAAATTAATGTAATTCCACAGAGGGTCGCACATAAAGGTTTTAAAAAGATGCATTTGCAAGCTTAGGGGCTGTTGAACAAGGAGGAATTACCAGAGTTCTCTTTTATCAAGGGCATTATGACCAAACTAATAAACAGCCACAGCACAAACCACACTGTGCATACCCAACACACTACTGTCTCATTGCATTCACATTTCAGCGCCATGGACAGCAACAGTGTTGACAGCTTCACAGCACATCAACAAAAACTATAATAAAATGTGCATACAAAAATATATTTGTAGAAAACACTTTATTTCTTATTAAATGTAATGTATACAGGGCAATTTGGAGGGTTTCAGGATAATATGCTTCCACTCTGTAGTGCACCTTGTCTAGGCTGAGTAAAAATATGGGTAATATGGGTGAAATATAGGAAAATAAACATTAATACATATATGACAGTCAGCGCAAATTGTAATACAAAGCTAGCTATGTTACTAATGCTGTTCAAGTCGAAAATCATGACAATAAGCCCATGTAATATACAGTATATTATATAGAGGACCTTCCTTCAAAGCAACAAATGAGACGCTGGTTTGAGCAATGTATTACCTGGGGGGTATACTACGAAGCAGGATTTTCGCTTAGCCGGCTAACTTCAGGGAAAACTCGGGGTTTCCGGTCCTACGAATCTGATTCTCTTTTTAGCAGGCTAGATTTCCATGGTAACTTATGCTGTGCGGGCGCGGCTAACCTGGGGGCTATACTACGAATCTAGTTCAACCTATCCTGGATATGTTTTGAGTTACACTGGCTCCCTATAGAACACAGGATAGAATTTAAAATTCTTCTTCTCGCCTACAAAGCCCTTAATGGGCAGGCGCCATCTTACCTTAAATAACTCATTATACCCTACTGTCCTACTAGGGCATTGCGTTCCAAGAATGCAGGGTTGTTGGTTGTTCCTAGAGTCTCTAAAAGTACAATGGGAGCCAGAGCCTTTTCTTATCAAGCTCCACATTTGTGGAATCAGCTTCCAGTTTGTGTTCGGGCGGCAGACACCCTATCCGTTTTTAAGAGTGCGCTTAAGACCTTCCTTTTTGATAAAGCTTATAGTTAGGGCTGATTAGATTCAGCCCCTAGTTTTGCTGATATAGGCTTAGTTTGTCGGGGGACACAGACCCGGCATCATGGGCGGGCCCCATGGGGCCGGGCCCGTCCATCCAGGATTTGGGCCCGACCATCCAGGATTTGGGCCCGCTGTTTTAATCAGGGCTGAATACAACATTGTAATTGTTTTATTATTATGTTCAGTGGCGGCACCAGGGTATACTTGGGTAGGCTACAGCCATACCAATAAATGGCTTAGCCCCACCATGAAAAATGATTTTAAAGTAAGCTAAATAAAGTCCGCCAACTCGCGCGGAGTAAATTGCACAGACAGCAGTTAGTAAGATTGATTTCAGCAGTCACTTGTCTGGAAATACCGAAGACTAGAAACGGTTTGAAAACTTTTGTCACGTAGTGATCATCTTCTCAATAGAACATCTTTGATAATGTCTTCTGGCCAATCAGAATCAAGAAAACGACGTGGTGTTGTTGCAGGAAGTCCCGACGGAGAATATTTTTGTTGTAGTACATCTCTATATACATCGATACAACATTACGTGTTGATAGAAATCAACACGTAATTAAATAAGACCCCACGGTTTGATGATTGATGTGTGGGCTGTCTTTCATTTTGACACACAGAACAATGGGGGCTATCCACCCTTATCCACAATGTAAAGTAATTCACAGCCTCTTCCCTCTTCTCTCTGTGAGGAGCACCAGGTTCAGCTTTCAGAACAAAGTAACACAAAACTGAAATGGCATTCATTTTTTTAAATATGTTGTGTAGTAATAGATGTATTTATTTTTCTTCTCAAGAGAGTACCAGAATGTGTATTTTATGTTAGTATTTCAAAAAATCTCCCCAGACCCCCCTGCAGGGGTTGGGTTTTCAGCATGTCAGCTCTTTCACAATTCAGTTTTCCCGGGAAATGTAAGTTTCGGGGTGGGCCCGCCCTGGTACATCAAATGCCCGCCCAGAGACGTATGTCTGCCGCCGGGTCTGGGGGGACATCTTACTTCTTCCTTCTCTCTGTCTATACCCGTGTACTCTCATGTTCCGATTAACCCAGCTTTCCCACATTTCTTTCTTTTTGGTGTCTATATACGCCGGGATCCGGAGTCATGGATGATCCTGCGGTCCTTTGTCCTGGATCGTGAGCCCTGGATCGCGAGTCGTGGCTGTGGTCCTGGATCATCGGTCCTGGATGGATATCCTCGTGGATTCATCTTCCTATTATACACACATGCATTTCCAAACATTTGGACTACCTATGTTGCAAATGTATTATCTTTTCAATTTACACACGGCATCTATTGCACGTCTGTCCGTCCTGGGAGAGGGATCCCTCCTCTGTTGCTCTCCCTGAGGTTTCTCCTATTTTTCCCTTTAAACTGTGGGTTTTCTCCGGAAGTTTTTCCTTGTACGATGTGAGGGTCTAAGGACAGAGGGTCTAAGGACAGAGGGTGTCGTATTGTCATACTGATATTCTGTACAAACTGTGAAGTCCACTGAGACAAGTGTAACATTTCTGATATTGGGCTATATAAATAAACATTGACTGATTGATTGATTGATTGAGTTATCCGGTTGACTTAATCCAAAACAAAGCCGCTCTCGTTAAACTGTCCTACGACGCTGGCTATCAACTTGTTGGCTCAAGCCAGCCGTGTCCTATCTAGTTAGGTGCGCGTTCACATGAAAGGGGCGGTATCTGGAGCATTTGACCAATCACAAACATGGAAAAGCGTACTGACAGCGCAGAGTCATACTTCCTGAATGAAAAGTCAACTATAATATTAGTCAAATATGAAGAAGTTAAACTTTAAACATCCATGACTTAAACACTTTATCCAGGATAAAAGCCACATAGTTGCACCTGCAAGGTGAATACAGCTGGTAAAAGAAAGTGTTGAATGCGTACATTAACAGGTTTATGATATCACTGCCCCGTCTAAAACCCGTGGATCTGACTTTCATTAGGCGCGTTCACACCAAGTACTTTTCCCACAAAGGTTCCTGAGAACTTAGTTCATGAGAACTCTTTTAGTTCTCATGAACTAAAGCAGATCGGATCGCGTTCACACCGAAATTAGTTCCTGGGGGAGGATTAGGCAAATGAAGCCGCTGACATCACTTCTTCTTCTTCTGCTTTGGGCTTACTGGCAGGCCGCAAACCACTTCACGGCGTAGCCGCGTATACTGCCACCCGGAAGTCTCCGGAATTGGGGACTGGCTTCAGTAGAAGCTGCTGGGACTCCCAGCAGCTTCGACTGAAGCCTTCCGAGTAAATCGCCAGAACGCCGACACCTCCTCATCTCCACCGCTCCCATGTTTTATTTTGTGTTGCCATAAGTTAGTCTCTCTGCGTTTCTGCGCTGCGCTAATGCTAATGCTAATAATGCTAATGTGAGGATAATAAAATGGCGGCTTCACAAAACTTTTTGGGAGTTTTACGGGGCGTGGTTTGTAATCCGCCCAGCCAATCAGACATAGGAACCTTTTTCTCCCACGAAAGTGAAAAGGTTCTCATTAACTAATTTTAGTTCCGGCTCTTTTCGGTGTGAACGCAACATTTCGGAACTATATCGGAACTAAAGTGGGAAAAGTACTGCGGTGTGAACGCGCCTATGGTTGGTATCTCAACTCTAAACGATTTCAAGTTTTTCAGTAGCAGCGTCTCAGAGCAGCAAGCAGCCAATAGGCTGATCTGATGCTAGCTGCTGAAGCACTAAGTTCATTGTTGTTCTCACTTTTACCAAGGTCCTCAGACGCTACTGCATCTCCTCTCCATAGTGAAAATGTAAATGGTGTAAAAGGAATCTAGTTGACATGGGCTGATATTGGCATAATACATGGCATCTTCAAGAAGTGATATAAGAATGGAGCTGGGTACAACCGTATCCTGAACGAAACATTTGTATGGAAACAAAATGTTACAATTAACTGAAACACACTGCGAAAAATTAATGGGCTTTTGTTTAGACAAAAACACAGAGAACACCCACATCAAACAACACTATTGTAGCAACCTGTCAATCACTACTTGTTAGGATTTGTCTGTGTTGGTATTTTTCTTGTCCTTTTCTATCTTTGGGTTTCCTGTTTTATTTTGTAAAGTGTTCACCCCCATTTCCTGCCTGTATGCTTTCTGTCGGTTTCCCTTTCTGATTACCCAATTGTGTTCACCTGGTACCTATGTGTTTTCTCCTCCCTCCTCACATGTCTCGTGTTTATGTGATTAGTCCTGGGTGTATTTAAGTTCGGGGTTTTCTGTCTCTCTTTGTCGGTTCGTCTTGTGATTTGGCTTGGTCTGCGATCCAACGGCTGACGAGTGGTAGAGAACGGAGAAGTGGTGTACAGAGTACGATTTAAAGCATCTGTGAAGTTTTCTTCACGGAGCCTACATATTCGTTGCTTTGGTGAACGGGTGTGGGATTATTTGAACGCCCCCCTGGGGGTTCTTCCGCTGATTCAATGGCAACTGAGCCAGGAATGGACAAGACCACGGCAACGCGGATCATGGACAACGAGAAAGAGGGGGGCAAAATGGACGGAAAGGAGGATACAGACGAAGAGCAAGGACAAAACAAGAAAACAGGAGAGGAGGAAACAAGAAAGGAGAAGGGGAGTGAGAGGTACAGTGTAGAACTAACTGTGGAGGTAACTGTGGATGGAACAATGATGGACTTACTAAAGGGAATACAAAAAAAGTGTGGAGTTGTGGACGGGTGCAGAGTGAGAGGGGAGCGGCTATATGAAGTCACCATGCGGACCTGTCTGGGGAAAATGAAAATAATGGAGAGGCTGAGGGTGAACGGGGTCATGGTGCACGCACAGGACCTCTTGAACAAAGATCTGACTGTCTCGTTCCTAAATCTGCCGGTATATGTACCCGATAGGATGACACTCAAGAGACTGGAAGAGTGGGGGGTCGAGCCCATCTCGGCAATCAAAAAAAGAGTGTGGCCGGGCACAGAAATCACAGACGGCACCAGATTCCTGAGAGTAAGGTTCAATGACAAGGTTAGCTCCCTACCCTATTCCACAAAGTTAGACACAGTGAGGGGGGCGGAGTACTTCAGAGTGTTGCACAATCGCCAGGTTCCTGTCTGCCGGCTGTGCATCCAGCCCGGTCACTTCTTTAGGGAGTGCCCGGAGTTTAAGTGCCACAAGTGTGGCCAGACAGGACATTATGCCAGGGAGTGCAGGTTCAGGGCGGAGAGAGAGGAGGAAGAGAAGGAGGACAAGGAGGAAGACGAGGAGCAAGATGAGGAGGAGGAAAACGAGGAGGAGGACAACAAGGAAGGAGTGAAGAAAAGACCCTTTGAGGAGGTCAGCGAGGAGGATGAAGGCCTGAGTGGGGGAGGAGCGGCGGGAGGTGAGGATGGAGCTAAGAAAAGTGCAAGGCAGAGCGCCGAAGGGAGCAGCGGCAGGGGAAAGAAGTGTTGGAGTCCTGGACTGGTGGAGGACATCTCGGAGGCATCAGAGATGGAGGAGGCAGTGCTGGAGGAGGGCCCTGTGGGCGACATGGTCTTCGGGAACCCTAAGGATAAGCAGAGGGGCCGCGGCACGAGGAGAAAAGAACGTGGGGATGGGAAGAAGACCTCAGCGGAGAACGCCGGGCGGAGTGCTAGACGCAAAGTGGACAAGGAGAGGGAGATGGAGATAAGGAGAGCGAGCTCAACAGAGGGGGAGCTCGAGAAAGAAAACGGCTTAAGGTAACGATGTTAAGGACGCATATTATAAAAATATCCCTTTTGATGGCAACCATCTCCTCTTTTAACGGCAATGGCCTCAAAAGTAGGATTAGAAGAGAACGGGCGATAATTCTATGTGGGGCCAGTATAATATGTCTGCAAGAAACACATAAAGGAAAGACACAGGTACTTACATTTGGGAGAAGGATGAGCATTCACATTTTACCAGGATTCCCCTAAAGCTGTTAGCTAAAACCTCTATTCACATTGATTACACATCTGTTGGCAAAGTACTCATGGGAGTCGAAGATGTCCTGTAAAGCTTTTATTGTAAACAACACACTTCTGTTTACATTTGGTATTTCTCACTGAAATGATTATGTACACTGTACAACTGTATACTTTAGAAATCATAAATCGGGTGGGTTAATTTCCTTTATTATGAAACATTAAAAAAAACGATTGGATTGTTTGTAACTTACAGTTGGTATGAAATGTACACAAATATCATACATGTGCACAATATATAAATAAAAAACGGACATAGAAAGGGAATTCGCATTATGCAATTTTGGTCGGGCTAATACAATATTGTTTTTTTGGTTTGGTCCATATTGGTGTGCAAGTCATGCTATAAATATGCATACACATTTTGAATAGCATGCCGCCATCGATTATGTATGATTGGAACATGCCATAAGGCAGTATCAAAAGGAATGCATCTAGTATTTAGTTACAAAATAATTGTGACTGTCGTATACATAATAAAAAAATAAATAAACAATGTTGTGTCAGCAAGTTATAATGAACCGTTTTCATGTTTACACAGGATTTATTATACATGCTGCTCTGTGTAATGTTGGAATGTGTGTATCGTAGGTGTGTTTTTTTTAACCACTTACATTTGGTTGTTAAAAAAGAGAAGGGCATGGGCGATAGCTGAGACGAGGAGAGATGTGGGAAGTGGGATGAAAAGTAATTGATGGGTGTGATGTATGACAAAAGTGCATGATGGGTTGAATAAGTGTCTGCTATATTTGAGAATGCTTGATATAAACTGAGAGTTTGTTGTTATTGATTTGGGTGAAAGCCTTGGGGTCCTTTCTTTTTGGGGATCAGTAAGGTTTATATTTTTCTAATAAAAAAAAAACGAAAACAAAACGTGATAACTAAGTTCGTCGGCGAGTGTTCTGTTTGTCTTTGTCGATATACGTATCATAGCCTTGAAATAAAGGAGTTTTCAGTTATATCTGCATTTGGGTCCTACTTCCAACACAAACCGTAACATTACAACCCGACCTTAAATATGGGCCCAGCAGATCCTTTTGAGCAGGAATTATTGGATTTTACTTTTTCTTTGGCTACCTGCTCTGATCAATGGATAGGAGCGGTCAGGGTTCAGCAGCGAGATGCTGCTCTGGCAGAAGCAGTCCACCTTACACTGAGGAATCAAGGTTTGGTGAAATTCTTACCTGCCAGGCTTTTGGATTACCTCACAATTTGTTTTCCCGATCCTGACAGACCCAGGTCTCCCAACTCCTGTTTTGACACCACACGCATTGGTGTGGTCCGTCTGGCGTCAGCCCCTGCTTCTCACCCAGTGTTTGCTACTGTCCAGGAGCCATTCGCTGGTACTCGTCTGGCCTTTGGAGGTCCACGGAGCCTCCAAACGGCTCCTAAAGGAAGAGGTCGCAAGGCCAGGTTGGCAGCACGAGCCCAAAGGGCCAGGGTTCCAGAACCAGTTCAGCCCCGAGCAGTCATGGTTCCGTGCCCCAGTACCATCCCACATAGCCATGGTACCGTGCTCCAGTACCACCCCACACAGCCATGGATCCGTGTTCCGGTTCCCTTCCCAGCAGCCATGGTTCCGGCTCCAGTGCCGGTCCCAGCAGCCATGGTCCCTGCTCCGGAACCGGACCTTACAGCCATGTTTCCGGCTCCAGAACCAGACTTTACAGCCATGTCTCCGGCTCCAGAACCGGACCTTCCAGCCAGGATTCTGGCTTCAATTCCGGCCCCAGTCCCGGTCCCAGCAGCCTTGGTTCCAGACCCAGATCTGGCCCCAGCTGCCACAGTCCCATCTCCAGTTCCCCCTCAAGTTCCCTCTCGAGTTCCCTCCTTTAGTCCCTCCTCTAGTCCCTCCTTTAGTCCCTCCTCGAGTCCCCTCTCTAGTTCCCCTCTCGAGTCCCCTCTCGAGTTCCCTTCTCTAGTCCCTCCTCTAGTCCCTCCTCTAGTCTCTCCTCCAGTCCCCTCTCCAGTCCCCTCTCGAGTTCCCTCCTCTAGTCCCTCCTTTTGTCCCTCCTCTAGTCCCTCCTCGAGTCCCCTCTCTAGTTCCCCTCTCGAGTCTCCTCTCGAGTTTCCTTCTCTAGTTCCTCCTCTGCTCCCTCCTCTAGTCTCTCCTCTAGTCCCCTCTGTAGTCCCTTCTCTAGTCCCTTCCCTAGTTCCTCCTCAGGTCACTTCTCGAGTTCCCTCTCGAGTTTCCTCTCGAGTCCCCTCTCAAGTCCCTTCTCGAGTCACCTCTCGAGTTCCATCTCTGCCAACTCCAGGACATGTCCTGTCCCGTTGGAGGCCCCGCCGACTACTCTTCTGCCGGGGGTCCTACCAATCGTATGTCTGTCCCGTTGGAGGTCCCGCCGTCTACTCTCCTGCCGGGGGTCCTGCCAGCTCCTTGTCCTGTCTCGTTGGAGGTCCCGCCGACTACTCTCCTGCCGAGGGTCCTGCCAACCCTTTGTCCTGTCCCGTTGGAGGTCCTGCCGTCTACTCTCCTGCCGGGGGTCCTGCCAGCTCCTTGTCCTGTCTCGTTGGAGGTCCCGCTGACTCTCCTGCCGGGGGTCCTGCCAACCCTTTGTCCTGTCTCGTTGGAGGTCCCACCGTCTACTCTCCTGCCGGGGGTCCTGCCAATCATATGTCCTGTGCCGTTGGAGGTCCCGCACACTACTCTTCTGCCGGGGGTCCTGCCAACCCCATGTCCTGTGCCGTTGGAGGTCCCGCAGACTGCTATTCTGCCGGGCGTCCTGCCAACTCCATGTCCTGTGCCGTTGGAGGTCCCGCAGACTGCTCTTCTGCCGGGGGTCCTGCCAACTCCATGCCTTGTCCCGTTGGAGGTCCAGCAGACTACTCTTCTGCCGGGCGTCCTCCCAGCCCTATGTCCTGTCCCGTTGGGGGTCCCGCCGACTGCGCTTCTGCCGGGGGTCCTGCCAATCCTGTGTCCTGTCCCATTGGGGGTCCCGCCGACTGCCCTCCTGCCGGGGGTCCTGCCAACTCCTGGTCCTCTTCCGTGGGGAGTCTTGCCAACACCTGTCCCACCGGCTCCGGATCCTGTCCGGTCGACACCGGAGCTGTCCGGTCTTCGCCCTCGAGCCCGACCCCCTGAGAGCCGCGGTTTTCGCCCTCGAGCCCGACCCCCTGAGAGCCGCGGTCTTCGCCCTCGGGCCCGGTCCCCTTACTCTTCCTGCCGTTGCCTTCGCCCTCGGGCCCGGTCCCCTGACTCTTCCTGCCGCTGCCTTCGCCCTCGGGCCCGGCCCCCTGACTCTTCCTGCCGCTGCATTCGCCCCTCCATGGTCCCCACCTTGGACTCTGTCTTGCCCCCGGGCCGTCCGCCCGAGTCCCCCTTTTTGGACTCCGCCTTGCCCCTGGGCCGTCTGCCCGAGACCCCTTCCTGGTCCTCTGCCTTGCCCCCGGGCCGTCCGCCCGAGACCCCTTCCTGGTCCTCTGCCTTGCCCCCGGGTTGTCCGCCCGAATCCTCCTTTTTGGACTCTGCCTTACCCCCGGGCCGTCCGCCCGAGAACCCTTCCTGGTCCTCTGCCTTGCCCCCGGGCCATCCCCCCGAGACCCCTTCCTGGTCCTCTGCCGTCCTCCTGACCCCCTCCTCCCACCCTGGTGGCTTAAAAAAAAAAAAATCCACTGTGTGTGTTTCCTAAGGTTGTGCCAAACTTTTAAGTAAAGGATCTAAACATTTCCTAGGGATTTAGTGCTTAAACCATAACTTGATTGACAGAGAATGAATTGCCAACCATTCAAAAGAGAGAGTATAGGCTATGTGCTAAGCAAGTCCATAACATTGTTGGTTTGAGCTTTTGAAATATGAAGATTTAATTTTCTCCCAGTTTTAATTTGATTAAAGTAAATTTGTCAGAATCAGAATACCTTTATTAGTCCCACAGAGGGGAAATATACAAATAAGCCTTGGTCTAGCGTAGTGTTAATTTCGTTGACTAAAACTATGACGAAATATGTTCGTCAACTACCTTTTTTCCATGATGAAACACCAGAAACCTGACCAGATACTCTCTGCAAAGCTGCTTTCTTAATCATTCAACCTGTGTTTTTCATCAAATAAGGACAAGATAATCTTATTGTGAAATAAGTTTGACTAAAATGACAAATCATTGGTGTTGGCTAGACTAGTTTGACTGAAATGTTCTATATAATCTGATGACTAAAAAAGACTCAACAGTTTTCATTGACAAAAAGTAGACTAAAATGCTCAGACTTTTAGTCGACTAAAACTTGACTAAATAAAAACAGGATGAAGGTGACTAAATATGACTAAAACTAAAAAGGAAATTTAACACAAGACTAAAACTAAATAAAAAAATAGCTGACGAAATTAACACAAGTCTAGCATTAAGACCGTAAACTAGCAGAAAATGGTAATACATCTAGAGAGCTATTTTACCGTAGACTTGTGTAAAATCTGAACAAATGCAGGTTTAAGGCACTTCCATATTGGCTTTGCAGGACTGGAGGTTGCCGCTTGTTTGCATCCCAGTAACCCGCACATGGCCTGCAACTCACAGTTTAGATGTATGTTTTACTGTGTAGTAGTGACAAATAATATACAGACAGGCTTTGGTTGTTTTCAGCTCAACAGTCTGTGGGCCTACGTCTGACAACAATATAGCTTTTTATCAGCTAAAAATGTTCTTTGACTGTGAACAAATCTGGTTGTAGACATCTTTGGCTCGCAAATCCAACTCTATGTTCACGCCTGAAGTTGCTAATCTGACTGTAAACTATTAGAAGCGTCATATACAGTATTTAGTTCAAACAGAACCCTAGATATATAGCCCTTTGATTCCAAAGGCTTATAATTGCAACCTGTTTAACAATATACTGAAAAAAAGTATATACAACATAATGTGTTTTTTTTTGCATATGGTTCTTGCAATTGTAGAACTATGCTGAGGCTCTTGTTCAAAGACGTTGTGCTAATGTGCATTTTTAAAGACCTTTAAACCTCTCGTATCATATTTCTGAAATGATAAGATAAGAATGTCATAAACAACATTTTGAAGTCTGAAATGTCAGAAATACCAGTATTGGTATAGAAAGTCAAATGAAATGATTAACTGAAAATGATAACATGACATTTGTGATTTTGTTGATTAAAACCGCACACATAATATCTGAAAGCCATAAAATATAAATAGCGGGTCAGACAAAGGCAGTCTCTGCTTCTGTCTGGAATCTGCCTCTCCGTTCCTGGATAAGTAATGATCATAGCAACAGAGGAGAAGCCTCTCAAATTGGCTGTCTAACAGTCCATCCCCCTGGGAAAGAAGACCATGTTACACAGTCTGAGCAGTCTCTCTATTGATGCGTGGTGTTGGTGTGTTGTAGCAAAGAGACAGCTACTTGTTGGTGGGGTAATTGTGTAGTCTCTCCATATATACGGCAGTGACCTCAATTGCTCTATAGTCTCTTGAGTCTGCATTTTATTGCAGCCACTTTCCAATTCCTCATTTGCACAGTTGTCTGCAGGTCAAGTGTGCATGTACTATGTAGCCCTTTTTGTTCTGTCTGACTAGCAGAATCTATTTGTAACAGATAAGGTTTCAACGGGTAGTGTGTAGCCTACCTGCAGACATGGTGGCTTTTCAAAGCGAAATAAAGTGTTGGCTAGAAGGAAAGAACTGGCCTGGTCAAATTCACAGTGTCCCTCGACCTCCAAACTGAAGATATCTGATTGAAAATGGGTTCTATAGGTAACCAATAGTCTGTCCTTTAGAGGAATTCCAATGTTATTCTAATCCTATACAGTTTTGGACAAAATCATGTTACTTGTTCGTGGTACACACCCAAGTTTTGCAATATTTTGGTGGTATTTAATTGAAATACCAACCCAGTCTCACAAAAAAACGTGTAATAACTACATTGGTCGACAACTTGGGACTTAGTATTTCTACAAAAACGCCTCTGAAATTGTAAGATCCCTACGTTTTTTTCACCATTCAATTCCAATGGCTGGCGTCTATGTCACGTGATCTTCAAATTTCTCCCTGCAGAACAAAAAAACATGGCCGACATTCGTTTTATTCTCAGTGGAAAATGCCTATTTTAAGGTTAGTTTGGCCATTAAAATGCCTTTTGATGTCATTTGATGCGAGAAATATGAGTTGTTATTTCAGATTATGTGTGCAGTGGATGTACATGATCTTTAGTTTGCTAGTTATTACGAAGATTACTTCAGGAAATTGTGTCCATTCAACGTTTTCATTGTTACCAAGGTGGTTGCTAGGGACACTGCTATCGATATTATTTATGTTATGTTGTGTAACTATTTAATGGTGTTATCTTTATTGCTACCCCCTTCCCCGTCAATTTATAGTGTTGGTCCACAGCGCTAAAATGGTGGCATAGATACGTAAATTTTCCCCTGTGCAATTCTCCAACCCAGTCTCACATCTCACATCACATCGTCATAAACAAATACCGGAAACAAACTGAAAACACTTTTTTAAAAATAAAATAATACTTTCTTTCCGAGTGTGCTTGCTTTTCTCTTTGAAAGTCATCACATAACGGCATTGTAATACACGGTTCGGCTGCACTAAATATTACATATCTGCCGTAGTTCTCTATTTATAGAGCCCTGATGAGAAGACTTCTAGACAAACATGAGGAACTGCCGCCAAAACTGAAAACGTGACGTGGATCAGAGATATATCAGCAATTAAACATCTTACATTTCTTTTCACACAATACGTCTCCTTGCAGTTTCAACACTAATTCGGCTGACTTTTATATTTGATCCAATTGGTAGAAAGGCTGTATTTACACCATAAAGGTGCACAGCTGATATAAAGGGACACCTGGTGGTTAAAGCATGTTATTGAATTTCATTATTTTTATTATTAGATATTAATAGGATCCCTATAAAGTATATTCATTACTCTTTATTCTCTACTAATAGTTACTTAAAGACTGTATATAATGACTATTTTGCACATCCCTTTCAAGATTTCAAGATTTTCTAAGGTTTATTGACATATCATATACACAAACGATGTAGTTATGCAATGAATGAAAAACTTGGCTCGCAGGTTCCTCAACAGTGCATTACAAGACATCTATCAATATTTGTGTATACCTCCAGCAATGTTAACTATGTTGAAGTACTTATTTTAACTGATATTATACATATGTATTAGAGATGTATGTAGATAGTATAAGAAATTTGCAGAATACGACAGTTTAATGGTGGAGGTACACATACATATTGATAGATGTCTTGTAATGCACTGTTGAGGAACCTGCGACCCAAGTTTTTCATCTCCGGCCTTGTCAGGTATTGAAAAATCAATAAATAAAGAACACAGAATTATTTAAATATAAAACACAGAATTTGTGTGATTATACTAAATGATTTACAAATAAACACCACTGCATATTTACAACTATTACACATGCTGATGTAACGCAAATGTTTCCAACTTGGGATCAATAAAGTATTTATTATCTTAAGATGATCGATGGCTACTGCCATATTTGCAAAATGTGCCTCTGAACCTTGACAAGTGCATGTTTCAGGCTTATCAATGAACAACAGGAGGGGTCACAGACATAAGACCAGCTGTTAAATAAAGCTCTTCTGACCTTAGCTGGCATGTGTATATTAATGCTGCCCATAATGGGCACAAGCAATTTTCACCCATTTATGAATGATATGTTTTAAATGTGAGTGTTTCCTATCCCCTAAACCTCCAGGGATGTACACAGTTTAATACTGGCAACTTCTTATTATGGGAAAGACGAAAACGTCTTTTAAAACTACAATTCCCAGTAGAGACGTGCCATAGAACATGTTGCGAAACACAATAGCCAGCATGTGTAGTTCTGGGGACGGGGTGTGGGAGGGAGGGACGGGGTGGACCCGTTCAAATCCAGTTGTGGACAGTCTGCCGTGGTTCCATCCCATTTCAAGTGCTGTTCGACGCTCGGCGTAACCCTCGGAGCACACTCAAACATCCAATCACAAAGCTTGAGGACTATCACGGGGTTTGTCAAGCGAAGCGGAGAGAATACTTACTTCCAGGTGTAATATTCTCTAAAGCAAATGAGCTGCTCCGAACCTCGGTCCTGACGGACTCCAAATTGTGTTTATTAATCGAACAAATACATAAACACAAGGATATGTGTTATTGTTGAGTAAATGGAGAATTGCACAGGGGAAAATAACGTAGATCTATGCCACAATTTTAGATGTGGATTTTGTTAAACTAATACGTTTGCGCTGTGTGGACCAACACTATAAATTGACGGGGAAGTTACAGTTACAGAACATAACAGAAATAATATCGATAGCAGCGTCCCTAGCAACCACCTTGGTAAAAATGAAAACGTTGTATGGACACAATTTCCTGAAGTAATCTTCGTAATAACTAGCAAACTAAAGATCATGTACATCCACTGCACACATAATCTGAAAAAACAACTCATATTTCTTGCATCAAATGACATCAAAATGCATTTTAATGGCCAAACTTATGAAGGTAGATATGGTGCAAAATGTGAGAGCGTGTAAAACCTGATGTGAGCACTTGCAGAAAAGAAATCCATAGGTTACTTACGTGACCCCAGCTCTCAGAGTAACATGAAGTGAGATGTCTCACTATGGGATGCGCCTCATCGCGGAGCAAACAGAAGCATCAATCTCATTACGCCAATCCTGATTGGCTGGTGATCTTGACGTCAGCGTCAGGGGAAATCACCCCCTATAAGTAGCTTGCGCCACAACGCATGCGTCATTCAAAATAAGCATCTCTTCTCGCTTCACCATAGCAAGGAGGGCCGTCTGGTGAGACATCTCACTTCATGTTACTCTGAGAACTGGGTTTACGTAAGTAACCTATAGTTCTCATTCATAACGATTCGATGTCTCACTATAGGATATTGTAGCTCCCGTATTGCCAGACGAGCTTATCTCGAAAATCACCGATCAACCAGAATTTAACAGGTAGAGTTGTATACTCAACAAGGTGCCCAGCACTGCTCGGGCCACGCTTGGAGCGGAGACGTCTAGCCTGTAAAAGCGGACAAAAGTGAGCGGCGAGGACCAGCTCGCCGCTGCACAGATGTCTTGGATGGACACCCTTGAACACCCTTGAACAAAGCCCAGGATGTAGCCAGGCCCCGAGTCGAGTGAGCCCGCAGACCCGAAGGTGCTTGCAAATTCTGACTCGTATAGGCCAAAGCAATTGCCTCCACAATCCAGTGTGAGAGCCGTTGCCTAGTAACAGGCTTGCCCTTGGTTTGTGAGGATTAGCCCAGGACACGAAGAGTTGGTCATTAAGACGAAGCTCCTTTGATCTGTCCATATATGTGTGTAAAGCCCGGACTGGACACAACAGATCCTGCTGCTGCTCCCCGGAGGAAACCAGCGGCGGAGGAAATGCCTCAATGTCAATCGGGGTACACGAACCAACCACCTTTGGTGTAAAGGCAGGGTTGGGCTGCAACAACACTCTCGTTTGCCCTGGGGCGAACTGAGTGCATGAGGGATGTACAGACAGTGCATGGATATCACTGACCCGTTTAGCGGATGCCAGGGCCAGTAACAGCACTGTCTTGAGTGACAGATGTTTCATGTCAGCTCCTTCCAGGGGTTCAAATGGGGTCATTCTGAGCCCATTTAAAACCACTGCCAGGTCCCATAAGGGCACCAGCGACCTGGAGACAGGGAGGAGCCTGCGAGCTCCCTTCATAAAACGGCAAACCAAAGGATGTTGGCTAGCCGTCTTACCCTCAAAGCCCACATGGCATGCAGCAATAGCAGCCAGGTACACCTTGATCGTGGAAAAAGCTCTGTGTTTATCGATCAAGTCCTGTAGGAATGATAAAATCACCCTGACAGGACATTGAAAAGAGATGTGTCCTTCTTGAAGGCACCACTCCTCAAACACCCTCCACTTACAGTCGTAAAGAGACCTGGTGGAGGAAGCTCTCGCACTCTGAATAGTGTTTATCACCTTCTGAGGGAGTCCCACTGTATTCAGATTGTACCACTCACGGGTCAGGCCCATAGTGCCCCGCGCTCTGGGCGTGGGTGAAGGATCGCCCCCCCCGCCTGAGACAATCTGTCCCTGCGTGGTGGGGGCTACAATGGCTGCCCGCACAACAGCTGATATATCTCCGCCAGTCCGTACGTTGCGGGCTAGGGCGGAACCATCAGAGTAAGTGTGTAGCGTTGCTCCTTCACTCTGGCCAGAGTTGGGGGTAACAGAGCCAGGGGTGGGAACGCGTACAGAGGACCCGGAGGTCAATCGTGTACGAGTGCGTCCCCGCCTAACAGTGCGTTTAAATCGTGCATTAAAGAGAACAGCTGTCATTGAGCATTTTTTCTTTATGCGAACAGATTTAACGCGGCTCCGCCGTAACACACCCACAGCGGACTCCCGATCCTTGGATGTGGAGTCCAGTCTGCATAGAGTGGTGCACCTCTGGACAGTAGTTCTGTTCCGAGGTGCATCCCTCCCTGTACCTGTACCTGTGTCGCTCTCAGAGAGAGGAGACGTCTGCCTGTGTGCCAGTGTGTGTGACTGGAGACAACGCAACCTCCCTTGATGGTTCATTCATACACGATATCGTGTTGTCTATCCTCACGGGGACATGAAGTCCTCTGAGAGAAGGCAGGAAGCGTTTTAGGGTGGGGAACACCGCTAAAAGCTCCGGGTAATTTATGTGCGCCCGCTCGAGGTCTCTGTTCTAGAGACCTCTCACCGGGCGACCCTCGTAAATACCCTATCAGCCTGTCTGACATGCGTCCGTGGTGACCACCTTCCGTGAAAGGACAGCACCCGTAGGCGCGTCCCGCACTAGAAAAGTCGGGTGTAGTGCCACTACGCATTACATAATAACCAATATTCTCCGCACGCCGTGGCGCGCGGGGTTTAGTTTTATTATGAGACCCATGTTGAGCGGGTGCTTTACGAGGACATTTGTCTGCGTAATCTGACTCTGCTCGGCGGGCATTATAGATAAAACCCTTCTTTCTAGGAGAGAGAGAACCTCTCTCTCTCCAGAATATGGGTTGACTCTCTCTGGGCTTGTGAAAACAGATAAAGTATAACTGTTTTGAGAAGCCCAGGCAGATGTCGTGAGTATCTCCTGCAGTATGCTCCTTAGAGCCAGCTGAGATGTCACGCTTACGGCTCCAGCCGGCACTGCGCATGCGTGTGACGGTGGTGCCTTTACAGTTCCAGCCCGCACAGCGCATGTGTGTGACGGTGGAGCCCTTACGGCCCCAGCCGGCCCCAGCCGGCACTGCGCGTGCGCGTGGCGGTGGTGCCTTCACAGACCCGTCAATAATCCGACTTTTGAGAGATGCCGTAGCTGCTCTCAAAAGGGGAAGAATTGGCGGGCTGTTTATTGGTTTTATTGATTTTCTTTTCATTTTTTTGAGCTGCGCCCTCGGCCTGAAGCCTGGATGCGTCAGCGGCAAATGTTTTATGACAGAGGAATCAATCAGCATGTGACATGTGTTTGTGCAGACTTGAGGATGGTGTTTAGGCATCTCTCGAGGCGGCGGGAACACAGTCACGGAGGGGAGAAGGAGGGGCTGTCATGTCGCTCGCTTCTTCTTCCTCGACTGCTGGCCGAAATTCTGGGTTGGCTGAGCCCGAGCTGCAGCCGGAACCGGAGATTTTCTCGGCCAACTTGCCCTTGTCTCCAGCCTGGGCTGGGGACTCGGGGTGGGCTGCGACCTCTGCTTGACTGGTGCTTTGAACCGGGCAGAGTTTGCTTGGGTGAAGGACTGCTGCTGCGAGGGCAGCGGCTGGACCCTTCGAGGGAGGCAGAGGTGGAGTGCCTCGTCCTCCTTCTTCGTCTCGCACCTCCTTTGCATGGAGGCGAGAGCGGAGCCGAAAATTCCCTCGGGAACGATGGGCATATCCAGCACATCTTCCCTTTCTCGGTCAGGGAGGTTGGTGAGGTTGAGCCATCTCGCTCTTTCCTGCACCACCATGATCCCCATGAATTTGCCCGTGGCCTGGACGGCGCAGCGGAGGCAAATGTCCGTGACCGCTGCCATCTCGTCCAGAGTGGCTGCTCCCGGGCTACCCAACAGGTCCTCGCAGAGCTCCGCTTGGTAGGCGATTAGCAGCGAGGACACATTCAGGGCCCTGGCGGACAGCGCTGCAGCTTTATAGGACTTTTCAGTCATTGTGGACTGAAAGCGGTCCGCCTTTGCTGACAGCGTGGGGTTCCTGCTCGGTGAGGGGCCACCAGCGGTTCCATGGGCGGTATGCGGGCGGTATGCGGAGCAGGCCGAGCCTCTCCATTCCATCGCAATCCAGGGAGGAGGCACCCTGGTTTGGGACCTTGTTGCTGAATCGCCGGTCTCTCCACGAGACCGACACTTCATCTAACATTTCCGGAAACACCGGGAGGAGTTGCCTCCCTTTGCCCGCTGTTTGGGGAAGATGCTTCTCCTCGTAGCGGGACCTGGAGGTCTCCTTGGCCATTTCAGGCCACGGAACGTTGAGTCAGACCGCAGCGCGTTTGCACACGGCCTGCAGGTCCATGCTCAGACCGGGCGAAGCTGGTGTGCTGTCGCTCGGGAGAGCAGCCCTCGCTCCAGGCTTTGCAGCCTGGGCCGATGACATGAAGGTGTCCTCTTCTTGGTCATCCGACTCGGACAGGAGGAATGCCAGGGCGTCCCCCTCCTCGTCCTCCTCATAGTCCAACTCGAGGACATCCTCCGCGGGTGAGACCATGGTGAGGTCTAACCGGGATCCCCAGCTTGGTAAAGCGCGGGAACGGGTCTTGTCATCACCGGGTCCCGGCCTGTCAGGGCGCGGGATTCCGGTTCTGAGGCCATCGCTGACGATGAGCCCCAGGGTTCATGGACATGGGGGGGTCCTGTTCCGACAGGCTAGCTTGTCTCGCTAGCCGTCGGCGGAGGCTCTTGACAGTGAAGCGGACAGAATTTCCGCATGAGCCGGGGTTGTCGATAGCGCCTCGGGTGTGTTCCAGCCCGAGGCAGGACGAACAGACCTGGTGTGTGTCTGTGCCCGAGATCTTCAACCCGCAGCCGCAGAGTCAAGCCACCGAGTCCCTGACTCCTCTGGTGTGAGGGAGGGGGGCGTCCATCCTTGTCGCCTCGTGGCGTGGAGAGGGCCCGCTCTCGACAGGTGGGACGGGAAAAAAGGTATTGCCACCTTGTCCTTAATCCGGAGAAAAAGGACGGTGTGGGTCTTTTATTCCCGGAGAATACTGACTGGTGTGGCAGTATGCTCCTTTTTTAATCCTTTTCCCCTCCGTGGGGAAGAGAAAAGAGAAACTTCCGCGCTACCGTGGTGTCGGTAGAGAGGGAGCGAGCTAGCAACAGGTGTGCTGCTAGCTTGAAAAAATCGGACCTACCTTACTTTCTCGTAGAGAAGGGTGAAGTCGATTTTTAAATACTAACGGCGTTAGTACTACAGTCTTCCTGCGAAGCAGAAGGAGTAGCCGGCTAGCGCCCGTCGATCGAAATGTTATTTTGGGTTCAGTCTGTGGACAGTGAAGCTTGCCCGGCTACTGTGAGATGTGCTCTGAAACGAGAAGAGGTGTTTGAATGACGCATGCGTTGTGGCGCAAGCTACTTATAGGGGGTGATTTCCCCTGACGCTGACGTCAAGATCACCAGCCAATCAGGATTGGCGTAATGAGATTGATGCTTCTGTTTGCTCCGCGATGAGGCGCATCCCATAGTGAGACATCGAACGGAGTGTTATGAATGAGAACTGAATTTGTGTGCATACATTTACACTTGTATAAAATATCCACGTGTCTGTGAACCAAATTTACACTTGTATAAAAATATACACGTAACTGTGAACCAAATTTGAAGTCACAGAAGAAAAAAAAAGTTTTGTAACTTGTAGAAAAAAATGAACTTAGTGATGAAATGTTCACTTGCAGAAAAATACATATTTTTTAAATATATTTCCCATTACAACTGCAACTTGGTTATTACAACCTCTCAAATCAGTCATTACAACTTGACGAATCTGCTCTGTGGCAGTATAAATCAACGAATCTGCGGTCTTGACTTTTGCTACACTTCTTGCGATAAATGTGTCGCAAAAGTAATTTTCGCCTGTAGATGTGGGGGGAGGGAGGGGGGTTGGAGCGAAGGGGCGGAGCTATCAGAACAACGAGGGTCGGGTCAGGCTAACGGTTCGTGTCGCTACCAGTCCCCTGACATGGCGCGTCAATCAACGTTAAGATTTGCCCATTACTTGCCCAGTATTACTTTGAATATTATTATTGTGATTGAGGATTAAATCCGCTTTGAAGACCATCGTTTTATATCGTGCAGTTTAGCGGCAAAATAACGTCAGTTAGCCAGCTAACGCTAGCTTTGTTGAGTTTATGCTAGCTAAACAAGTAGTGGTTGTAGTAATATATTATAGCCTACTGCTTTTGCACTAACAGTTGATAACCATTTATGAAAATAAAACCAATTGAACTTTACTGAAATAAAGTTTTATAATTGTCTTGGGCTCCTGCTGTGTTTTTAAAGCCTTTGTAAATTATCCATGCTATTTTCTATTTAGAACGAATCAAATAAAATCAAGTTTTATTTATATAGCACATTTATAAACGATTTTTGGTCGAGCCAAAGTGCTGTACATATAATAAAAATAGCCTACAGTAGAGACACTTTACAGTAAATACAACAACAACGAAGACTTCAGAATCTTAAAATCCCTTCACGTTTGTATGCAATTGTGCTAAATTCAACTCTGGAATCAAGCAAATATTAATATGTTTGCATGACATTAGTTATTTATATTTTGCCATCACTTAATTATACGTTTAATACATTTAAGTCAAGCTAAGGTACATGTGATGGTAGCTAGTTAGTACTCTTACCTGTGAGGCCTCCTCCAAACAGCATAATAACTAGACATTATCAATAAAACTACAAGTACCAGTTCTAGATCCTTGACTTTAGACAAACAATTCAAAAGACAACATGTATTTAAAAACCAATATTTATTTGAATGTGCCTCTTAACCTGGGATATTAGTTATACAGTAATAGTATTGACAATCTAAAAAAACTGAGCAACTCAACAGTCAACTTTATGTTTCTTATTGTCTAAAGCATTTATTATTTTCATTTTCCCCCTCTCATATTCAGTGTGAACGGATTGAGACAGCGTGGTTTCCAGAGAGCAGCAGAGACTTCAGGGAGAAATCTCTGTGTGATGGACGTCCTGTCTGTTGGTTTGGAAAGGACTGAGGGTCTTTCCTCTGCGAGGAGGACCAGGCCTGATGGAGGAGCCCATGCTGGGCATAGCTGATACCAACTGCACAGGCCTAGTCTGTCACTTTATTTGACTACATGTGTTTACTTATACATTTAATAGGTTTACACCTTCTGTCCATGTCCATGTGCTTTTTATTTAAAACATGTTTGATTAACTTTTGGTTCACATTTCAATAAATTCTATTTGTATTCCTTTTGTCCATTATTCTTACTGAAAATGTTAGATTACACATTCACATCTGACTGAAGATTGGCCCCATTTATTTGTGATGTTGCAAACTCTGCGGTACAAGGCACAAGCGATGTGAAGCTCATAAAGTGAGGCAAATAGAAATAATCAGCTGATGGAGTGTATATGTGGAAATAGATGCATCTCATCAGCTGACTATGTTTTTGGCCACACTTTATAAGCCTGACTATAACCACCCCTTCTCTGAGGTGCAGGCAGCGTCACAAACAAATGATGGTCCTGATAGACTACAAAAATATTCGGTGTGCAGATCTTTGTTTTCATAATAAAAGTAGTTTCTTAGTGAATGTCCTCATAGTCTTAACATCTCATACCATCAGCTTTTAATTTTCCTCTTGGATGTTCTGCTTGAACCTCAGAGAAAGTGGAGATGCTGAGTCGTGTCTTTCAGGCATGTCCTTTCCTAACAAAAATTACAGGAAACATAAAACATATTATTGCAGAACAAGTGTGTTATTTATGAAAGAGGTGTGTTTGTGTGTTTAGGGGCTGTAGATATAATTATGTTTTAATTGTAATCAGATTATGAATGAACAGTATGAAATTCATCAACATTGAAATATATTTTATTATCAAAATAATATTTAACTGTTACAAAACGTGGTGCAACTGTAGAAGCTTGCTCTGTTGTCCCACTGAAAGAATAACTTTTACCACGTTTTTACAGACAATATTGAGAGATAAATAGTAGCAGTTCTCACTATGTGTTAAATATCTTTTCCTTCAATACATTAAATTAGAAAGCTGACAAAGTCATATTGCTTGTTAACATCTAAATGTAACCTTTTGCATGGAAAAAACCCTCAACTTAACTGATGTGTAGGTGATCTAGTATTTAGTATTGTTTATTGGAATGTATATCAGTGTATTAAAGTCAATACTTCATTTATTTAAACCAATATCTTTCTTGATTCTTTGTACAGTATGACAAAAATAGTCTCTGTACCTGAGCTGAAGTTCACTGCTGTGAGGAGTCCAGTTCTGTCTCTCACTCTCTGGTCCAGCCTGTCTGCATCACCTGGACATTTTAAACAAACAGATATATATATGTAAAGAACCATGTATACAAACAATATAACTGATTCTCTTCTGTTGAACATGTTGGATTGTGTATTGTCCGAGTCAGGGTCCTTTTTATTTTACTGTAACTTTGGAAGTTGTGTTACCAATGCTTACTCTTTATTTGATATCAATTTGGTAATGCAATTAATAAAAACAACAAGGTTTGGGTTCGTTCTTCAGATATGACTGACGTTAACGTGTAAACTCAATAATGAACTCCAGCTCAATAAACCATATTGTAATATCTAAGTAATCATCTTGAAATATGACATAAATAATTGTAATATACACATATCCTATTGTGAGGTTGATTTCACATACACTACTTTGACGTTAGCTAAATAGAAAATAGCATGGATAATTTACAAAGGCTTTAAAAACCCAGCAGGAGCCCAAGACAATTATAAAACTTGTCATTATTTCAGCACAGTTCAATCGGTTTTATTTTCATAAACGGTTATCAACCGTTAGTGCCAAATCAGTAGGCTATAATATATGAATTACTGCTGTATAGACTACAACCACTACTTGTTTAGCTAGCATAAACTCAACAAAGCTTGAGTTAGCTGGCTAACTGACGTTATTTTGCCGCTAAACTGCACGATATAAAATGGTGGTATTCAAAGTGGATTTAATCCTCAATCACAATAATAATATTCAAAGTAATACTGGGCAAGTAATGGGCAAATCTTAACGTTGATTGACACGTCATGTCAGCGGACTGGTAGCGACCATAGACGGTAGCGACACGAACCGTTAGCCCCGCAGTCATCCGGTTCGACCTGACTGTGGCTGTGACTGTGTGCCTGACCCGAGCCTCGTTGTTCTGATAGCTCCTCCCCTTCGCTCCAACCCCCCTCCCTCCCCCCACATCTACAGGTGAAAATTACTTTTGCGACACATTTATCGCAAGAAGTGTAGCAAAAGTCAAGACCACAGATTTGTCGATTTATACTGCCATAGAGCAGATTCGTCAAGTTGTAATGACTGATTTGAGAGGTGGTAATAACCAAGTTGCAGTTGTAATGGAAAATATATTTAAAAAATATGTATTTTTCTGCAAGTGAACATTTCATCACTAAGTTCATTTTTTTCTACAAGCTACAACACTTTTCTTCTGTGACTTCAAATTTGGTTCACAGTTACGTGGATATTTTATACAAGTGTAAATGTATGCACACAAGCTTCAGGTTTTACACGCTCTCTTATTTTGCACCATACCGAGAATAAAACGAATGTCGGCCATGTTTTTTTTTCTGCTGGGAGAAATTTGAAGATCACCTGACATAGACGCCAGCCATTGGAAATGAATGGTGAAAAAAAACGTAGGGATCTTACAATTTCAGAGGCGTTTTTGTAGAAATACTACGTCCCAAGTTGTGGACCAATGTAGTTAGTACACGTTTTTTTGTGAGACTGGGTTGGAAATACCTATAACAGTCATTTAGTGGAGATTAACATTATCCCTATTAACATAGGTGACAGTCATATCAGTTTAAATTTAATTTGTGTTAAATTAAATGTAGGCAGCACCCGAGTGAAACTTTTGACATGGTAGCCGTTGCGCCCCGGATTGTCTCAGGGTGGAAACTTCCGTCCACCCCTCGTTTCTTCATTGCTGCTGCACCTAATCTGTGTTTTACAGGTTAGTAGTTGGTAAAATGATCAATGTAAACTGGTGTACATTCCCTGTGTTTTAATAATCGTTTTCGTCTAACTTTAGAAACTTTGAAAATACACTATCGGCTTTTCTCAGATACCGCATGTTTGACTATCAATGAGTAGGCCTATTTATTTAACCTGGGTAAAGTCTTGCAGGCACGTTAGCCTTGGCTGCAAGGATTGTGTTTTATTTTAGCTGAGTTGGGACTTACAGGTTTTAGGTTTAATAACTTTACACAACGGTTTTTATTTTGGCTCTTACATCTGTTAATGGCTTAAGAAAATTGGAATAGTGTTAAGTGCTGGATAATATTACTGTTTGATTTTACAGAACTGTACTTGTTATTTTAAAATGTTGATATTGTAATTAATGTTGCTAAAATGTGTATGGATATTTTTTCACTTAAGCTACAAATGATGGAGTGATACAGAATTTGACACTCATGTGATGTTGTGTTATGTGTATTTGGAGGGTATTTGAAAAAGACACAATCTGGCTGTCAAACTGAAAGCTCTTTCTTTCGTTGCTACTGAACTTTATCTGTATTCTACATATGTATTTTGTATTGCTGTGGTACCAACGTTGGTACCAGTAGCACTAGCACATGCATTAATGTTTTTTTTTTTACATAGTCTAAAAGTCCCTAAACAGCAATGGCCTAAATTCTATGACTGGAAAGCTGAGACTCCCAGCTGTTTTCATTTGCGATGTTAGTCCTAGTATAAGACACTTTCTTTCAAACTTGACCTCAATGTATAAAACAAACTGACCTCACAGCCTTATGAAACTTAACAATCACAAAATACAGATTGAGGTTATTCATAGGACACATACATTGTGTTTTTATCTTCACAGTTTACTGTATATTTGCTACTATGTAATGCTGTTTTAATTGTATTTTGAGATGTTTAAATTCTAGAATCGTTTATTTCAACTCTTTAATTCCTGCCTTGCTTTTGTTTCCGAATTTGAGATCAATAAAGTACCTCTTATCTTACCTCTTATCTCATCTTATTTCCTAGCCACATTGACAAAAATGAGTTTTCTGAGCAGTTTCCATAACAGAAGTGGTAGCCATCCAATTGAAAGATTACATTCTAAATAGATTCCAGTTGCAGCAGGGATTTTTCTGTTCCTCAAGTTCCAAATGTTATATTTAAGAATTTGTAATCAAATCTGTGTTCAGAAATTGTTAAATATTTACCAAGTCTGTAACGAGGGATACATAATAAAGCATGGATGGCCATCACATACTTCATATCCTTCATACTGTAATGTCCTAAACACTCTAAATTGTGAATAACAGAGCAAATTCACTTAGTGCCGAGTTACATCTCAATGTAATCTTTTGGTTCCCAGCTTTCAGATGAGGTAGACAACTTCCATGTGGAATATGCTTTGTATCAACCCCTAAATATCCCCTTCCCCCTTGAAAAATACAACAAGGGTCTATGCTAAGGTGTGGGGGGGGGGGGGGGGGTGAAAGAGGTTAGTTAAGTTTACAAAGTTTGACGTTTTAGAGGACATGAAGTTTGCTATCAGTTGAGAATGGGGAAATCTAAAATGCTAAGAGAAAACAAGATATTTCCATTATGTTACTCTCAGCTTCCTTCTGCAGTTATGACTGTTGATGCTATGCCAAAAAAAATCTCATAATGTAACTGTCAAGTGAGCTGGTGGTTGTCTCATGCATACATCAATTCGTAAGTGGGGAAAATGAGATAGACGCAGGTTATTTTCACTGCCTCTGCTTTTCACTCTCCCTGTGGCTGTGAGTCGCTAAACAAGAATACAGAGATGATTCCATGCAGGCTTTCTGAGCCAACTATCAGTGTCAAGAGGTTACCGTGTGACAACTCCAATAACAACTAAGCTCTCAGCTGTCCCGCTTTATCTGACATCCATGCCCTGTTTCAGCAAACAGCGAGCCTACTTTAATAACTCAGGAAAAGCCGGCTACATTTATAGGAGGCATGAAAGATATTCACATACAACTTTACAGGCACAATGTTAGATTCACGTTGGATATAAAGCCTGTGCAGACTATATGGATATGATGATAATCGTAAAAAATACATCAAATGAGTACAAAGAAATTATTTCTCTGCACTCTGAGGGAAAAGAGAACAGCAGTTTTTTGTGATAACAGAGAATGTATTAATGAACACAACCAACCATGCGCATGAGTTAATATCCAAATGGATTTTTGCAGACTCTTTCATTTTTAATTTATTTTTATGATAATTTATGATGATATTAGAACTAGCCTGAGTGCAGCCAGAATCCTTTTTTTCCTTACAATGATATTTGTTCTAATGGGTGCGCTTGTTCAAATCAAACCATCCATTTATTTTAGGCCAACACAAATTGTAAAATATTAACCAGACTGTTCAAATTCATACCGTGTGTAAACTTGTCCATACTGTTTGCTGTGGTAGCCTCCAGGTACAGACGCGCTACAACCCAAAACACGTCCATTAGGAGAAATGCGCTGCACTTTCACAAACAATGCAAGTCTAAAAACACGAATACGCCAAAACACATGCAAATGGAAGAAATATCTTCACCAACTCCACATCACATGCTACGCATTTAAAAAACATTCACAAACGAAGGAACCTTGTAATCCCCTAATGTCAACAAGTGCTCAGGTTCCACTTTCTGTTGTGTTTTCAGCTTCTTGCGTTTTCTTTTTTTACCATTTGTGTTTGCAGCATTTGGTTTATGCATTACTTTGAGTAAACTCTGTGCATGTTTTGTGAACTTGGTGAATGTTTTCTAAATGCTGCGTGTGTGTTGTCAATGTTTTGGCACATTTGTGTTTTTTATTTGCATCGTTTTTGAAACTGAAGCGCATTTCTCATAATGGAAATGTTTTGCAACGTTGTAGCGCGTTAGCACTTTTCGGCCACCACAGTTCCCTGTGTTAAACTAGCAACCTCTCCATTTAGCGTGTCTGTCATTTGTGAGACACTTGTTTTTCATGCGCTGGTCCATTGTGGGCTATTACGCTTCCATAACATGTCTCCTTTCAGACTAGTGGGAGAGAAGCACCTACAATATAAATGTCTGTTTATTTTCCTAACTTTGCATTTTTTTCTCCAAAATCAACCAAAAGTTAACATTAAATAATGTCTTGTATGCATATGTTTGTGACCCACTTGTTATCAAATGTTGATTGCCCATAGATTGTTTACAGATGATATTGACAGTTCTGAAATGAGTATGTCATAAAAGGAAGATATCCATTGATTTGGGTTTCCAACGTGTTAAGAGGATTTTTGTTGTTTGCAGTTAAGCCAGCAAAAAGCCCCCTTTTCTGATTGTTTTATACATTTAGAGAAAAAACCTTGTTCAGCAATCAATGTTTGGATGGTATCTGAACTCCAATGATCTCAGATAATATTTCAATCACTTGTCTCCTGTTTAAATGCAGAGCATTCCAAAAACATGTGTACATTTGTACCAATAGTCATTGGTTGCACAGAAGGCATATTGGGCCTGGGAACATCCTCAGCTGACAGCATTTCCTGGTTGACAGATAATGTGTATCATTTTGTACTGTATCAATTGCTGATTGTAATTACGTGGTGTAATCTCTTCCAATCAATAACCTGAGTATAGCTTTTTGAAATCTGTGTTCCATACTGCAGAGATGCCAATATATCCAAGTCATTTATTTTGCTTCTTTTTCTTTACATTCCAAAGGTCCACTCCCACCATTTGAACTCAGTAAGACCTTAACCATTGGGTGTTGGCAGAGGATGATTCCAATACTCAAAAGAAAGAAGAGCAGACATGTTGTTTGTTTATTTCAAATATTAGAAGGACATCAAGCCGTTGCTGTTGGTTGTATCAGAAAGATAATGTATATACATGTTTAAACAAACAATTGCAGAAAACTAGAATTACCTTAAAGGTGACATGTCATGCTTTTCCGGTTATTGCCCGTCCCCTTGTGTGTTGTGAAGGTTTTTATGCATGTAAATGGTCTGCAGAGTCAAAACCCTCAAAGTACACCATGTAGCGAGTAAAACTCTAACACAGAAAATACCTCCCCAAAACGCCTCGTTGGAGATACGTCACTGTCCATTTGATTCTTCCGGGTACATCATGATGTCATGTCATCCCCGGAACGAAATGGACCAATCCGTGGAGCCGTTACGTTACGTCCGCGGAGACGTTACGTTAAGCCCCCGCTGATTGGTCCAAATTGACGAATCCACGGACTTCCTCACACACTCAGTGCAGGCAGCTCAGCTGATTTCTCCTCCCTGGCTGCAGGCTGATAACAGACAGTTGGGATCGCGGCGAAATTCTCTCTGCAGACCCATTCTCACAGCGTTTATCAACCTTTTTCTTACTCAATATCAAGCCACACTTATTGTTTTTACTTCGGCTGTGACTTTGTGTGTGCTCAGGGTGAGTTTGGCTGTGTTTCGCTGTGTATCGCTAAACAAGGAAATCACACCTCCACGGAGCTTAGCGCGATTCACAACGTCCCGACTGGTCCCGACCAATCGGAGCACACTGGGCTCACAGGGAAGGGGGGGCAAGAGCTGCAACGAGCCGTTTAGTGGAGAGAGGGAATACACATACTTTACAGAGATGCTGTATGCGAAACCAATGTGAGTTTGGAAGATTGCACAGTCTAAATCTATTCTAGTAGACCTCAACAATGGAATTATGATCAGTAGAAATGGCCATGACATGGGACCTTTAAAGTAAGTAATCAACTGTATGGGGAAGTGTCATGTTTGTGTTAAATGTTCACCATAATCACCAGTAGTGTCTTTAAAGGCAGTTGTCGTAAAATAAGCTTTTTCTTCTTATACACATATCTCCATTTCAGTCGCACTAGCATATATAAAACATCTAAGTTTAATTAATATCTATGTTCTGAAGACTTTTACAAAGGGGTGTGTGTATCTATCATTCATAGCATCATTTGTGAATATGAAAACATTTATGGGCAAAAAACATGCAAATGAAGAACATCTTCACCTACTTGGCAATGCTTGTGCATTATTTAGAAAACATTCAACAACTTCACGCAACATTTGCTTCCTTTTCTGAAAGCGCTGCATAAACGAACCGCTGCAAACACATAACGCTGCAGGAAGCTCAAAACACAACTGTAACGGGGACACTATAAAGTGATGCACACAGCTGGGACTGAGTGCTTGTTGACGTTCAGGGATTATAAAGTTGGCCAACTGTCACTGTTTCATAATTGTAAGTATGTTGTCAGTATATTTCAAATGAGTGTTACCTATGTTAGTTATCTAGCCTATCGCAGGTATGCAATGCTGTATCATGTGATCACATGTTTTAAATAACCCAATAAAACGCACATTTAAGGTAGGTTTCCATGAAAGTGACAGTTGGCCAACTTGATATCAGGTCCCGGCCGTGTGCATCCCCTTTTAGTGTCCCTGTTTCCGTTGTTTTTTCGAGCTTCTTTCGTGTGTTTTTGCACATTTGTGTTTTTCTATTTGAACTGTTTTTTAAACTGAAGCACTTTCCTCCTGATGAAATTGTTTTGAGGCATTGTAACACATTTGCTCCTATTGGCCAGCGGAGATTTCTGTTCTTGAAATGTATGCAAACGAGCACATATTTATACATTCAAAAAACTGAAAAAGAATTGCCTTGATGGATGGGGGTTTTATGATGATATGAATAGGCCTAGATTGTTACCTAGTTTACCTGGGGTGTCTCCCCTTTATCTAGCACACATATAAGCCGTTTTTATATGGCAGCACAAAAGAGAGTAGATGCTAGAATTTCTCTCATTAACGCAGCAGTCAATCATGTGAGAAGTCATCGCTGTCAGTTCGCTGTCGGCTCTCCATACCAGGTGGTGCAGAGCATCTGCAGTGTTTCACGAGAGGTTAAATAAAACGCAAAAATAATTAGGAGCACTCAGAACATGTCAGACGTCAGACATGCTACCATTAGGGCGGAAACATAACTAAAACCGCTTAAGTGTTAAAAGCTGCAGAATATAGGCTAACCTACTCTAATCCTTCAGTTTTAAAAGTGGAAAGTAGTTAAAGACAAAGGGATTGATACTCTACTTTTACCCTTGAGTGAGAGGATGAGGGAGGGAGAGAGACACAGATGGGGGGTTGTCAATGTGTGTATGTGTGCAAGAGAGGGAGAGGGGGACGAGTGACAGAGAGATAATCTCTTTTGTATGTTTGATCCCTAAATGTGGTGGTTGCGTCCCCTTATCCCAGCTACTTAGTTTCTGCAGTGCGTAAGTGATGCCATGCACTTAGGGCCGTGAAAAGCAGGTCAGTATGACCACTGAGAGAAAACCACATGTGCATCACATGGATAGCCTTGGGATTATTCCTCACAAAATGTCTTAATTCCTCTGTTCACTAATGATCCAGGGAAAATGCCCTCTAATCTCCATTCCATTAATTAAAAAGAGCATGAGCCCGTGGAAAACCTCACCATCTGCTGCGGCTTCATTCCAGCAGACAGATTGTGTTTTCAGCTTTTAAACAGGGGAAACTGGGTTTCTTTTTTTCAGAGCAAACGGTTGGAGCACGCATTGAGGTGGATGGTAAACAGATACTCCATTTGAGTATTTATGTGCTGAAATATGATGAAAAATCTGTTTTAAACATGAGCAATCCTTGCCAGGGCAGTGATGATGTCTGGGAGTTTGAGCTGCCTCCTGAGGACAATTTCACAATTTGAACGCTTCATACCCGTGCTATACATAGAGTCAGTAACAGCCCTCTTAATACTTATAGTCTTTTACATTTAAAGTTACTGCTTCTATAATAAAATATGCACTTCTCTTTTTTTATAGGAAATGCTGCAATGCAGTCCCTGTGTTTTTCTAAAGGATTGCTATCATTCTCTTTTTCATTTAGCAGGACCTTTAAAGCTGCTTTAAGCTGCTGCATCCTCTCTGTTACACTGATTTGATTAAGGTTCCACTGATATTACCATTTCCTCTAATAACATAAACAAGTATTAAAGGATGTTCACACCTTCCACAGAAACAGATGCTAAAAAGTTGATTGAAAGGTTTCTAAAAAAGTCCTTTAATTACAAATCTCTAAAAGGACAGTTTATGACATGTTCCCTATCCTGTGCTGTAACAATAATACCTCAATTAGTGAAACATTTCAAATAAACTGATTCATTTAATTAAGTTGAATTAAAAGTGTCATTTTTTTAAAATCAATTTAAAGTGAATACGATTGTTTATATCTGAATATGAGTTGATTGAAAGGTTTCCAACAAAATCCTTTTATCCCATATCCCATAGGACAATGTATTAATTGTTCTTTATCCTGTGCTAATGATACCTCAATTAGTGAAACATTTCAAATAAACTGATTAAATTAAATAACTTTAATTATAAGTCATGCGTGAATATGATGTGTTTATGTCCGATTATGCTGAACCCCAGTTGAGAAATGATGAAACACTCCTGTAAGAAATTGAATCAAGTGCGTTTGACCCGCGGTCAGAGCCTAGAGACTGTGACATGGATTCGACCGGGCTATAGGCAGGACAGATTATCCCAGCAGATGTCGGTTCCCTTCTATTGGAACAGTAGGGCCAATAATAAACACGCACACACACAGAGACACACGAAACGCGCACTAATCTGGGAGAGATAGGCTAGTAGCCCTTGCACGCCCCCCTTTCTCTCCTCTCTTTTCTCTCAGGCAGACAGTCGCTGTTCCACCACTGTCAAGTTTTTACCAGACTCTATGTTGCACAATTCTGCCTGAATCATTCTGTAAGCAGTTCTTAGTGTAAGGTGCATTGTTTCATCCAGATGGACACACAAGGGGCAAAGAAAAGACTGTTTTGGAGATGGCATACAGTTTGCCTATTTGCGTTGTGCACTTGTTTCTTGGATGCAGTCCGGGGACAGATTCGCTACTCCATCCCTGAGGAACTGGAGCATGGAGCTTTTGTTGGCAACATCGCAGAGGACCTGGGCTTGGATTTGGACAGGCTCTCTGCGCGCAGATTCCGGATAGTCTCCGGTTCCAAGAAGCAATATGTGGAGGTGAATTTGGAAAATGGAGTTTTATTCGTCAATGAGAGAATTGACCGCGAGGAACTCTGCGAGCAGAGTTTGTCCTGTTCTTTCCACTTGCAGGTGGTCATTGAAAACCCCTTGGAGCTGTACAGGGTGGAGATGGAGATTGTGGATGTGAACGACAACTCCCCTAGTTTCCCATGGACCGAGTTTAATCTGGACATCTCAGAGTCTGCTACGCCAGGATCCCGTTTCCCACTTGAGAGCGCACAGGATTTAGACGTGGGATCCAACTCCCTGCGCACATATTTGCTGAGTGTCAACGAGCATTTCCTTTTGGATATACAGACGCGCAGTGATGGCAGCAAATTTGCGGAGCTCGTCCTGCAGAGCCCGCTGGACAGAGAGCAGCAAAGTGCGCATCAGATGGTCCTGACGGCGGTGGATGGAGGCACGCCGGAGAGATCTGGCACTGCGCAAATTGATATCACCGTTTTGGATGCAAACGATAACGCGCCTGTGTTTGACCAGTCCTTTTACAGAGTGAGGCTGGTGGAAAACGCACCTAAAGGCACCGTAGTCATAAAACTCAACGCGTCAGATTTAGATGAGGGCCCCAACGCTGACATCACCTACTCGTTCAGTGGCCATGCGCCCATCAAGGTGCGCCAGCTCTTCAGCGTGGACTCGCGCACGGGGGAAATCAAAGTGAAAGGAGTGATAGACTATGAAAAGGCCAGGATGCATGAAATCTATGTTCAGGCTAAAGATAAAGGCCCCTCCGCTGTGGCAGTGCACTGTAAAGTGCTGGTGAACGTGTTGGATACAAATGACAACCTCCCGGAAGTGATCTTGACATCAGTGTCCACACCTGTGCAGGAGGACGCCCCCCCGGGGACTGTGATAGCTGTCATCAGCGTGATGGATAAAGACTCAGGTGAAAACGGGAATGTGGACTGTGAGATCCCACATCACGTGCCATTCCAGCTCCACTCCTCCTTTAAGAACTACTACACATTAGTAACTTCTGATTTTCTGGACAGAGAGGCGATGGCTGAGTATAACATCACACTAACAGCGCGAGACATGGGCTCCCCTCCTTTATTCACCAGGAAAACTATCCTTGTCCAAGTGTCTGATGTGAATGATAACGCGCCTCTCTTCAAACAGCCGTCCTACACTGTGTACCTGACTGAGAATAACGCGCCGGGTGCATCCATATGCTCGGTGACTGCACTGGATCCAGATTCTGGCCAAAACGCGTACCTCTCCTACTCTATCCTGGAGGGGGACATACGGGGAATGCACGTGTCCACCTACGTGTCCATCAACTCGGACAACGGGAACATTTACGCACTGCGGTCCTTTGACCACGAACAACTTAAAAACTTTCACATCACAATTCAAGCTCAGGACGCAGGGTTCCCGCCTCTGAGCAACAACGTGACAGTGAACATCTTTATCCTGGACCAAAACGACAATGCACCTGTGATTGTGTCACCGGTTGTGCAAAACAGCTCCGCGCCAACAGCAGCAGTGCCCAAGTCAGCTGACGCAGGTTACCTTGTCTCCAAAATCAGCGCCGTGGACGCAGACGAGGGTCAAAACTCGCGTCTCTTTTACCAGATGCTCCAAGCAACAGACCCGAGCTTGTTCAGCGTGGCTCTGTACACAGGCGAGATCAGGACAATTCGCCAGTTGGTGGAGAAAGACCCCTCGAGCCACAGATTGGTCATTCTCGTGAAGGACAATGGTCAGCCGCCCCTCTCGGCCACTGTTTCCATCATCCTGTCAGTGGTTGACAGCCTGCCAGATTCGCAGCCCGATTTGGGTGACCTGTCACTAAGCCCGCATCACAGCCCTAACTTCAGCCTGTACTTAATCGTGTCTCTGGGCGCAATCTCCTTCACATTTCTGGTGGCTATCATCATCCTGGTGTCAGTGCGCAGGCTGAAGGGAAGAGCGTCCAGCAGGGAGTCAAGCTTCCCCTCCATCAGCTGCTGCTGCTGCTGCTGCTGCTCCAGCTCAGATTCCTCCACCACGGAAGATGTGTTCAAAAAGACCAATCTGAATGTCCGGATGCCCGCAGGAGCACCCGGGTGCGCAGAGGCAAACGGCAATGGAGCTCTCCCTCAGGTCTACTGCTATAAAATGTGTCTGACTCCGGAGTCGTCCAAAAGTGACTTCATGTTCCTGAAGCCCTGTAGCCCGGTGATGTCAGTTCAGCAGAATAACGCCAAGAGCACGGATTACCTCACCTCTGGCTGGAGCGCAGTGGACCGTAAAGAGCTGGCCAACAACAGAGCAGCGTCCCCAAACGAGGTAATACACGGACATATACCGACGCGTGAAAATCCAAATAACAGAGGAGTTGTTTCTCTTATCCTTCACTTTAATAATTATACTTTCCCCAAAACGTTATACACTTACTCATCCTGTTGTCTCACATGAATTAGAAATGACAGAAAGGTTGAGTCAGGGGCAAATGTCAACATGCATTTGCCACTATAGGGACGCTCTAAACCAGGGGTGGGGAACCTTTTTCCTCTCAAGGGCCATTTCAATTTTTTCAACATCCTCCGAGGGCCGTACAAATTATTGACCTCTGCTTAAAAATACTAAAATCACAGCCCATTCATTTGGCCTTTCTTTCATGCTGTGCAAAGAAAAGCAACCTCTTAATCCAGATATCTTACCCATGACTCGCTCATGCATGTGCACGATTGTGGCATGAGTCATGACCACCCAAACAGAAATATATGGACACAAGATGTGTGCAATTTAGTTTCCTATCCGTTAGCATAGCTAGCTAACCAGATGCTAATAACAACAAAGTTATTGATTTTATGATCAGTATGACAGATGAACAGATCGCCACTGGGCTTTCATCTAAGCCAATCTTTTTTTAATTCAAATATATTTCAAAAATGGTTTTGTAAAAGGGGTGTTAAACTGTTAAACGCTATTTAATCTGTGAATATAAAATGTATTAATGACATTATATTAAAAACTTCTTCAACCACAGTTTGTTAACATTCTGCATGTTGGACAAAGTAGTTCCAACCAACACATGTTACATTACATTACATTGCATTTAGCTGACGCTTGTATCCAAAGCGACTTACAATAAGTGCGTTCGACCAACAAAATACAAACTTGAAGAAAACAGAATCCTAGTACATCAGGTTTCATGTTGAGACCAGACACTATGCAATCTGGGAAGGTTACAGTGTCAATGTTTGTGTTGCAAACTAAAAAGGTGTTGCGTGGGTAATGTAATTGTACATTTGTATCCCAGATATGACTGCTGCAGTGTTTGTGCTCACCTCAGTGTAACCAACCACTAATCCTCACATTAAGCAGATTAGTAATCAAATCATTTAGCTATTTTTAGGAGATGGGGCACCTTCTCCCCTCATTAAAATGTTGCACCGGAGAGCTTTTAATGTAATGTGCAGATGTAGTGTGATATTCTAATTTGCTTAATGGTCTTATAAAAGAGGAAATTCAAGTTTTCAAGTTTTTTGAATTATTTCACAAAAACATGAATTGAGAATTTCCTTCTGGACTAAACGCATTTGCACCCAACAACTTTATTTATAATGGAATGGAAAATGCCACAACATGTGTTGTGATTGGTCTAAAGTCTTAAAACCTGGTTTGGATATATACTTTGTCCACAATAACACATTGATATATTTAGATCACTTAAAAAAAAAAACACTTTTTTTCAATAGTCAAAGTCAGGAGTTTTAAAACATTGGAAAAACGCTAGTACTCTTTTCATCTAAAGACGGCAATGTTCTTTTCCATAAAATATAATGATTTATAAAGAAAAACTGCATACCAGATTGATTATTACATGTATATGCAAACTTTAATAAGATCACTGAATACCTACATACATTTAAAAGTAAATTCAAAGTAATTGCCATATCGGAGACTTGGCTAAATAAAGACGAAGTCACTGATTTCCAAATTGAGGGTTACGTGCTACACCATATCAACAGAACCAATAAGAGAGGAGGGGGTGTGGCTCCGACAGCGTCCTAAAATGCACAGTGGTTGAAAAAATGTCAATTGTGACTGATGATTTAATGGAACGCATAACTATAGAAATTGAAATGGAAAGGAAGAGAAATGTTGTTGTGACTTGTGCATATAGAGCACCAGGATCAAATGTAGAGCTTTTTAAAGATAGTTTAGGAGTATTAATAGATGGCCTAAATGAAAATAAAAGATTATTTGTGGGGATTTTAACATCGATCTTCTAAATGTATCTAAACACAACACAACTTCTGATTTCCTGGATGCTTTGTACAGCAGGGGGCTTTATCCCCTAATCACTAAGCCCAGTAGAATAACATCAACTTGTGCAACATTGATCGACAATATCTTTACAAATGTCATGGAAAACAGTGCTAAGAGTGGGCTAATAATAAATGACATAAGCGACCATTTACCTGTATTTGTAGCATATGATTGGCAATTAAAGAAAAAGAAGGAAGAGACTCGCAGTAGATATGTCAGGGTAAGGACTGATGAAGCAAAAGACACATTTAGGAGTGACCTCTTAAAGGAAGAGTGGAGAGGGGTTTATGTAGAAGATGCAAATGCTGCATATGAGTCCTTCCTAAAAATCTACATATCACTGTATGACAAACATTGTCCCACTGTACTCCGTACATATAAAGGTACTTATCATCAAAAGCCTTGGATAACCAAGGGCTTACAAAATGCTTGCAAGAAGAAAAATAACCTTTATAAAGACTTCATAAAATGTAGGACAAAGGCAATTCAAAAGCAATACAAGGCATATACAAATACGTTGACAGTTATAATGAGACAAGCAAAAAGAGAATATTATAATAATATGTTAAAAGAAAAGAAAAATGATATCAAGGGCACATGGAAAATCTTAAATAATGTTATTGGAAATAAATCTGTATCCACTGGCCTGCCCAGTCACTTCATTGATGACAACAATAAGTTTGTAAAAAACATGAATGAAGTGGTACATGAATTCAACTCTTTTTTTGTAAATGTCAGACCTAATCTTGCAAAGACTATTCCAAAACAACACGATGGGCAAAAAGAGGATGGCGGAATTGGGGGAAGTAAAGTGTTGCAGTCAATGTTTCTGGGAGAGATAAACGAAATTGAAATGAGATCCATTGTAGACAAATGCAAAAATAAGACTTCGACAGATCGTGATGGGATCAACATGCCAATAGTGAAAACGACTATTGACTGCATAATTAAACCGCTAAGCTACATCTTTAATCTTTCATTTCAGACAGGTATTTTCCCAGATAGCATGAAAATAGCTAAAGTTATCCCACATTTTAAAACAGGGGACAAAAGCCAATTTACCAACTACAGACCAGTGTCCTTGCTTTCACCATTTTCAAAGGTCCTTGAGAAATTGTTTGTCCAAAAATGTGTTAGAGTTATTGAGTGAGAGTCAGTATGGATTTAGGAAAAATCGATCTACAGCTTTAGCTTTAATGAAAATAACAGAATAAATTACAACAGCTATAGAAAGAAAGAAATACACAATAGGTGTATTTATTGACTTAAAAAAGGCATTTGACACCATAGACCATTACCTATTAATTTCGAAATTACATAGATACGGAGTGAGAGGAGTAGTTCTAGATTGGTTGAAAAGTTATTTAGATAACAGACAACAATATGTAGAATTTGCTGGTAGTACATCGGTGTGTATGAACATAGAATGTGGTGTCCCGCAGGGCTCGGTTTTAGGGCCTAAACTTTTTATTTTGTACATCAATGACATATGTGAAACGTCAACATTATTGCAATTTGTGTTGTTTGCAGACGACACAAATGTATTTAGTTCAGGAGATGATTTAAACATGTTAGCAAAGTGTATTGGACATGAAATGGTCAAACTTAAAAGATGGTTTGATGAAAATAAGTTAACCCTAAATTTGAATAAAACGAAGTTCATGGTTTTCGCTAATAGAAAAAAGATGAAAACATTTCACTGTCCATTGATGGAGTTTTTATTGAAAGGGTTTCTGAATTTCGATTCTTAGGTGTGACACTGGATGAAAATCTGACATGGAAATCACACATAGCACATGTTAAAACCAAAGTGTCTAGGAATATTTCTGTTCTAAACAAGGCAAAGTATTTGCTAGATTACAAGGCATTGTACTGTTCACTCATTTTGCCAGTTTTCATTTATTGTATAGAAGTGTGGGGCAACACGTATATGAGCAACATAAAGCCATTGTCAATATTACAGAAAAGGGCAGTAAGAATAATGCATAAAGCTGACTCAAGAGAACACACCAACAGACTGTGTTTTAAGTCAGGACTCTTGAAACTCAAAGACATAGCTGAGCTGCAGACATTATCAGTAATGCAAAAAGCAGAATGTTACCAGCATTTTTACAACAGTTGTTTGTTTTTAGATCAAACAAGGAAGACCACGGAAGGAAATTAAATGTTAAGCATCCATATGCAAGGACTACTCTTAAACAAATATGTATTTCGGTAGTTGGTGTACAATTGTAGAATTCTCAACACAAGGATCTAAATAATTGTATATGTATTTTTCAGTTAAAGAAGTTGTATAAATTAAGAAATATGGGACGATATGAAGCAGAATGTGAATAAGTCTATGTACTCTGGTCCTTCATGTTTTTGATGTATTTGATGTGATGTCTCCTCTGTATTTGCGGGTCCCATTGCCATTGTTATTGTTGTTATTATCATCATGCGTCACTTTCCACCTTCTTCTCCAGTAGGACTCAGATGAGGGTGTTGCACTTTTCTTTTCCTTATACATGTGATGTTTTGGTGTTGTTTTGTTTCTTTCCATTAACCGTCAAGTGGGAAATAAGTATTTTTTTTGTGTGTTTCTCTTAGTATCCTAAGATACTGTTATGTTTGGCTGTGAAAAAAAAAAAAAAAAAAAATTATTATTATTATAATGAGGGGCAGACCATCTATTTGTATTTATTTGTTTTTTTTAGAAAGGGGCAGGTCACATAAGATGTTATTCTTCTCCCTGCTCCTTTTCGCTCAATGGTGGAGTCATGTTTTGTGGCAATTGTTGTACATTTGGTTTTGCGTACCATGAGCGGGACAAATAAAAATGAAATGAAATTATTAAAAAGCCATATTTTGGCTTGTGTACCCAGACAATAATTTCAGTCATGGGAATACTATTCCATTTGCGGGCACAAATATGATAACTGTTATTACAATTAAATATCTCTGATCATTTTATCTTATGTATCTGACACTTTTACCTTGCCAATATCTACATGACTGCATCTGGACAATAACGCAGTGCTCTTGTTCTTCTTGAGCTGATCACTAATTGTTGTTTGTGTTCCAACTCTCCAGCTTAAGTATGCAAGTATTACCAACGACTGGACCTTGACCAAGAACCAACGCAACTTGGCATACAAGAGGTGAATGCATTAGTCGAGCCAGTACACACACACGCACACACACACACACACACACACACACACACACACACACGCCTATACTTATACTTTCTTATTTTCTCCCAAGGTATAGTTCAGCAAATATGGAGGGAACTCTTACCCGTCAACAGAAATACGATGCCCATGGGTTTTCCTGTTCTGTGGCTCCACAGTATTGGACCTGGGGAAGCCATATGAATGGTAGGTGCCGTTTTGGCTCATTGTCATTCACAGGAAAGGGGGGGGGGGTTCTTCTCCCTGTGTCTGTTCCTGAGGATTTAGTCTGAAATATAAAATGGTAAACTGAATAGATAATACCAGGGGGGATTTAAATGCATCAACACGAGGATTACTTTTAAGAAGATTCCTTCTTTTTTGCCAAAAAGACTGAAATTAAGAAGATGCCTTTTTTAAAACCACCTTATTTAAATTGAGTATGTAAATAGGAGCTCTTTGCAGAAATAATCTCCCGATACAAACTGTAATTTATGCGCATGTTTTACAGACTGCAAGATATCTCTCCAGGAGGGGACACTCCCTCACTACTCATGGACTCCGAAGTACACTCAGCCGAGTTCTGAAGCGGCAGACTACCAGCACAACGTGTACATACCCGGCTCCACGTCCGACTACAGCACTCTGAAGCTGGCTTCCAGAGGAGAGCTGGATGTCTACAACACCTTCTCTACCTTTGGGAAGAAAAAGAGATTCATCTCAAACTATGAACAAGCTTTTGACATCGATGATAGTCTCATCGTGAGTAATGACATCTTCAAATGAACTCTACTGTATTGTACAGTATGTACTTATGTGTATATATATATAAAGATATGCCATTTATTAGTTCCATTTCTAATAATAAATCTCTTCTCCAGTTGAACAGTTTCTCTGGAGGCCTGACAGACATGCGTGTCCTTTTTCAAGTGGAATTTAATACCACATGTATATTTTTATTTTTGTAAATACTATAATAAAGTATAAATGAAGTATATTTCTAGTCATGTTGGGAACAAGGGATGACTTTATAAAGTCTAATCAAAAAAGCTTACAGTAAATTCAAAAAGGGTATGTATCAATCACTTTTATGTAGACAACAACATACCTTTACACGCCGTGTTTTAAAAGTGTATAGCCTTTTAAAGGAAACGTTTCTACTTAAAGCTATCACATTTAAGATGTGAGATTTAAATTCATAACTTTGCCAGTTTTCTTTTTCTTTTCATATATTTTGGTTGTATGACGAAGCAGTGCCACAGTTACAGCTGTATAGGTTCAACGTCTTGCATCCAATCATGCTGCATTACGTTAGTGACGGGTCATTTGTTCAGGTCTATTGAGTGTGAATGCAGCCCAGGCACAAGCGCTGCAAACAGATGGCAAAGGCAATGCGCAGTTATAAATAATTATAAGCACTCATTAATATTAAAAGGCATTGAACCAATAACCATTACCCATTATAAAGCATTGTAAAATGACTTAAAAGGTGAAGTAGCAGTATCGATGCTTTCTTTTGCTGGTCACTCACTGCCATTTTAGATGTAATTTATATATATATATATATATGTGTATATATATATATATGTGTATATATTTTAGTAAAGCAAACAATTATCACTTATAGTGACTTCTAACCAGTTTGTAATGTATTATATATGCCTTTACATTGGGAAATACAAAATGTATAACACTGCTATCTATCCACTTTTATGCAACTTTTCATAATAATAATAATCCTTATATTTATTATAGCGCTTTATCAATGACTCTCAAAGCGCTTTACAAATACACATTACACATACAGATCATACATGTAATGGTCATCTACTGTGGACAATACCCACAGGAGCAAATTCGGGTGAAGTGTCCAAGGACACAACGGCCTGACGCAGTGGGGCGGGAGCGGGTTTTGAACTGGAGTTCCCCAACGCCCCCTTGATCTGATGATCAAACGCACAGACCACTGCGCCACCCTTTTCATCACATTATAATGCATTATAACGGTGTAAAAAAGGAATTACAACTTTCAGAATTATGATAGAAACATAATAATTACATAAAAATGACACTTGACCATAAGTGTCTTAAGTGACCATAAAACCTCAACTTAAAATGTGTTTGAAAGGATTATTCATATTTATGAGTGCTTATAACCAACAGTTCTACATGTCTGAGCAGATTATAACATGTATAAGTATATTGCATTAGACATGAGCGCCATAGAAAGGGTTAAAAGCGATACAGTAGAGAAGAGATCCAATGGCAAATGCATCTGATTTCAGAATAATGACATTGGATAAGTTGAAACATGTTATGTGTCCATTATGTTTCAGTGAAGGATTTCTTTACAAGGAATTGCACCGCAGCTGCACTAAGAATGGCAATAACAAGGGTGTTGTGCTACTGCAAGTAACACACACCAAATGTCTGATGACACTCAATTGCTTTTCAGTCACTGTTATGTGCATCCAGATTTGTATTTATCATTTTGTGTGATGTGTGTATCTGCTAAGCATTACACAGTTATGCTTAGTAGGACACATCAATCTGTATTTAGTCTATGTATATATTCATATCAATAAATCTGACTTCAACTCTGTACTTTTTTCATGTTGCATTCCTTCCCTTGGCTTGGGGAACTTGAATGTCTTCATTATTTTCTTGCCAAGGACCCCTAACTTGAAAAAAGACAGGTGAGGGACCTTGTACTACATGTGTTCAAAAATGAGTTGCATAATTAACTGTGCCAACAATTACGTGTGGTTGGCCGAAAGTGGCTATAGTATAAACAACATTTTTCTAAAAAACAACATTAAAACGTAATGAAACAATAACTTTCCTGCAATAACTCTGAATACCTCCGATTAGGCCCTTTTTCCCAAAATAAGACGATGTATCTGTGTCTCCTTGATTCATTATTTATTTGTATTGATACATCCAACATGTATGTTACACATGATACGTTTGTATTACAGGTTTATAGGGTTCCTTTTGCTTTGCCTGGATGTGTGTGTGGATCAGTCTCAGCTCAGATCAAGTGAAGTGCCAACAGATGTGTCTCATTAAGTCTTTAGCAGGGAGGGGCTGGGCGCTGTCAACATGAAGAGACAAATGTGACAATTCTGCAGTGAATGACTTATAATATTATTATATTGTAGTGCCGAGAGATAGGAGTCGGAGGCGCTGCATCGAAGGTGCAAAAGGTAACTTTATTGAGGAGCAAAAAAGCACATGTTGCTGGCTTGCAGTCCGAGTAGAGAAGAGAAAGAGAAAGGATGGAGGACACATATATACCCCGGAGGTACAGTAAGCATAAGTGTCCGTGGGGAACAATACCCCCAACCTGTAGTTCCATGAGTGAATTATGTATTAATAAGTGATCACTACAATATATTATAAATGTAATGTGCTCATTGGTAGGTTGGCAGACATAGTTGGCAGCTGAGAGATCTTGTATTCATTGTATGTTATACTGTGTGATTTGGGTTTTGCTTTTTATTAAGCCATCCCTATACTTACCTGGGCAGTTGGTATGTTCCAGTTAAAGGTCCCGTGACATTGCCATTTCTACTGATCATAAGTCCATTGTTGAGGTCTACTAGAATAGATTGACATTGTTCAATGTTCCAAACTCACATTGGTTTCTCATTCAGAATCTCTGTATAGTATGTGTATTCACTCTCTGTCCTACACGCCTTGTTGGAGCTCCGCCCCCCCCCCCCCTCCCTATGAGCCCACTGTGCTCTGATTGGTCAGCTCGCCCACTCTGTTCTGATGAGTCCACCACCGTTACAGCGGAACATCAGTGTTTATGTAATTTACAATGGCGTTTGTTAGCAACCAGAAAAGGACACCAGTAATGACAAACAGATGAGAATGCTGCGTGGGGTCTGGGTGCCGTGTTGGCGTGTGTGTGTGTGTGTGTGTGTGTGTGTGTGTGTGTGTGTGTGTGTGTGTGTGTGTGTGTGTGTGTGTGTGTGTGTGTGTGTGTGTGTGTGTGTGTGTGTGTGTGTGTGTGTGTGTGTGTGTGTGTGTGTGTGTGTGTGTGTGTGTGTGTGTGTGTGTGTGTGTGTGTGTGTGTGTGTGTGTGTGTGTGTGTGTGTGTGTGTGTGTGTGTGTGTGTGTGTGTGTGTGTGTGTGTGTGTGTGTGTGTGTGTGTGTGTGTGTGTGTGTGTGTGTGTGTGTGTGTGTGTGAGGAGCTCTACGGATTGGTCCATTTGGGTATGGTCAGGTCACTGTACCCAGGAAGAAAAAGAGAAATCTCCAACGAGGCGTTCCGGGGCAGCACAGACAGGTCTTTTCTGTGTGGTTCTGAAATAACTGCTAAATGAACCTAGTAGTAATTTCAATATGAATAAATCAATCAATCAAAAACAAAGCAATTCAAGTTGCAGACATGAAGGATTTTCCTCAGTCCCCCTCAAAAGCTGAATTGAGGATTTTTCTGTGTCAATTACATTAAACACCAACTATAGAAGTGTGGAATGAAACGTGTCAAGAGCACGATTAGCTGGTGGTCTTCAAAGGGGCCTTAAGAATAAAAGCTCATTTTGCCTGCACCGGCCTTGCATGTTGCCTCTGAACAATGCCTTTAACAATTCAGTCATGTTGTGCCGATATGCTGACATTAAGATTTGGGCCCAGAGAGGACAGTTGTGTGAACCATGGAGTCATATTTCTTGTAAAACAAACTGTCAACCCCACTGGAAAATTGAAACAATTTTTTCCAAAGTGTCCTGCCGAGATGCAGTCAGGTGTGGTGATCCCAGCCAGTCCCACTAAATCTAGAAGGTGCAGGCAAGAAATCAGGCTTAGTCCGGAGGATTGGAAGAAGTAGGAGCAGCTTTTGAACGTTGTGTCATTTAACCTTTTCTCTTGACATTTTGGTCAGTAAACCTGGGGTTTCAATTACTGCTCTGGAGATAATACCGAAAGATCCATGGGCTCTCACTGAGCTAATGCAGACCTGGGGGTTAATCCTGGGCCGGGCCTCACTGCCTGAGCAGAGCTGCTCCAACTGCTTCTAAAAGCTGGGGGCAAAGGGCCAGTTTCACATTTATTTTGAACTCTCTCCAGCAAGGCTACAAGAGATATTATTCAATAAAATACGTAGTATAAAAGATGGAAAACACATCCCCTCGCTATGTATATACTATGTATATCATTTCATTGTTTTGCTACGCTACAGACGACCACACAACATATCTGCAATTGGTATAAGGTTACAAATAAATGATTCTAGTATTGCTTAATTATTGCTTCAATTTATTTAATTTACGATTTGTTTCCCCACAAAATAGTGATTCCATTCACGACTTCTGAGAGAACACATGTATTTATTTGGATATGTTTTTAATGGGCAGAAATGTTTGTCAATACGCAGTTATCTTGAATACAATATGTATAATAGGATGTATTGAATTCCAATACCATTATTTAAAACTGAATAGTCAATCAGTGCTGCATGCCTGTTTTAAAGTGTAACCTTCAAAAGACACCAAAGTTGCGGGAAGAATAAATAATGCCTACATATTTGCTGACTCAGCATGCATTACATTAATCAAGAAAAGTAGATTTACATAAGAATGCTTACTTAAAAACAATACAGTAATGTATAATGCATTACATTTCATTATATAATTGTAATTGTCCGCTGCTCCCTGAATTTAGTTTCTCTTTCCACAAACTAATTCTATTCCACTATGAATAAGAAAATCACCCGAATGCAGGAAATAAAATGTTTGAGCTTTAAATTCACAATGGAGATAAGACTTCAAAAGGATAACACCTTGGAGATAAAAAAAATGAATATTCATCCCCGCCATTTAGAGGTGACTAAGAGATTAAAACACAAATCCAGATAGGCCCACCACTATATCCTGCCAATAATTACAGACACCCAAGCCAAGGCTTAGCAGGCATAATATGTCCCACATGTAATAAGCAGAAACAAAGCTTCAGCTTCCAAAACTCTAGCAGATAAGAGCAGTTCCCTTTTTCTCCACTAGAGGGGGCCTTAACCTCACAGATGCCTTTTTTTATATTTGAAGGAATTTCATTGCCACTTTGGTCTTAAATAATATGTCTCTTGTATTGCCCTTGGATTGATACATTTGAATACATTTGAATAGATTTGCAAAAAAGTGTCGGAATATGGCTTGTTTATAATTTAAAACGCAGAAACTATGCATTTATGGCATGCACAGTAAATTCAAGACCAAATCAAATTGCTATGTTCATGCCTGATGTTTGCCAGGAGCTCTGAGTTATCCTCGTCTCTGCCCTGCTACACACCATTCGATTGTTGGCAGGAGGCATTGCTTGTATAAACAGTATGTAACACCTAGTTTGGCCGTCACCATTATATTCCTGCTTTAATTAGCAACTGGGCGAGAATGGCCCCTGGAGATATATGACTGTGAAAGGACAACAAAAGCATTATCAATCAATCAATCAATCAATCAATCAATCAATCAATCAATCAATCAATCAATCAATCAATCAATGTTTATTTATATAGCCCAATATCACAAATGTTACATTTGTCTCAGTGGTCTTCACAGTGTGTACAGTGTTATATGACACGGACATTAATACATAATAAGGCAGGATGATAGACCTGCAAATAAATCTAAAAAGCAGACAACAACAAAGCAATATAAAAACACAGGAGGCCACAAGCAGCATTATTACACAATCCCAAAGCAGCTTTTCAAACACGATCTGCACAAAACAAACCCCAAATAAAGTGATTCATATGTGGATAATTGTATACCGAAATCTTAAATGTTAAGGTGATCAGAAATGCTTAAAATGACATTTTTGCTCATTAATATGTATTCATCACACTACATGTTTTACATGTTAGCATTGGGATGCTGTAGGGGTCTTACCAGGTTTGTATTCTCACTATAATCAATAAAACAAGATTGTAGCTGTACATATGAAGTATTTATATGAATTTGCATCTTAGACGTATACGTGTGAACCACAGGGTCACACTCTTTATACAGTCTATGGTCATACTTCAATAAAGAAAACCTTAAATGTTGATATTTTGGGCTGTGCCAACTTAATATGACTTGATTGTGTTTCAGATTTAGTATTTAACCCTTGTGTGGTGTTCATATTTTTGTTACTCAGCCAGCCACTGTTTGTGGGTCTGGTGGACCCGCTGCCTTTTTGGGCTTCAATTCAACACAATCAAATATTGTATGTTAAAATACTCAACAGATGTTTACTTCATCTCAATTATAAGCAATATAAACAACATGGTTAATATTGGCCCTGTTACATTTGTTATATCACATTAATGAATTAAAGTGCTACTCGTTTTTTTGCCCGCTGACCGGCTGGACCTGTGGCTCGACTTTTTTAGCTAGCTGATGCTCAATCCCATCCTCTTCTTCAAAGTCACTGTCGGACTCAGAATTCTCAGAAATGCTCACCCTGTAGGTAAATCCTTTGGGCGTGGTCATTTTAAAATTAGCTCCCAAGCTGAAAAAGTGTGGGCACCCCTGCTCTACATCATCATCAAATGGTTCTCTCCCTTCCAAAATCATTTGCAAGGCCCTCTGAGCAGAGAATCGTTTGGCCATCTTGATCAGTTGTGATAAGGACCCACACTGGCGAAGCTTTATTTATTGTGTCTTGCCCCAAATTTGCAGCTTGGATAGAGTGTGAAAAAAATAAAGATTGGTTCCCGCAAAACCTAATGCGGGAATGTGAGAGCAGACAGGTGTCCGTGCTTGAATTTATCAACAATGTTGCAACCTTGGCCAGGTATGGCAGGGAATGGCAGGGGCAGAAACACAAAAGTCTCACACATACACACTAACAAACACACGCCAACACACACACACACACACACACACACACACACACACAGACAAACACACGCACACACACAGGTGCACAGGACCTACAATGTCCACACTTTTGTTAGCCAGTGACCCGAACATCCTGTATGCAATATAAATGTGTAGGGGGGGGGGGGGGGGGGTACAGTGGGTGGTCATTGAAAATGTGTTCTGATATATGTTCTTCACAGAAAATTAGCCAAGGCCACTGAGTGTGGGTTTGAAACAATTATTTGTCACATCATTTGTCTTTAGCTAAAAAATGAAAATGGGTCCCACAGACCCGAATACCATACAAGGGTTAAGGCACTTCAGGCAAGAACATTGTTTTTCATGCACTGGTTTGAGCTATTTAAAACCCTAACTCCAAAATACACTCGTAGGTGTTTATTTGACTACACATTTATATATTCAGTTTAATATTCTTTTAATTTGTATTGTACAATGACATGTCTTTTTATGCTGCTGCAACACAAACATTTCCCAAATTGGGATCAATAAAGTACTATCTTATCTTATCTTATTGGCGTCTGTAGATTTCTCCTACATTTTTCAGAAATAAGCATTAGGTATTGCGTCCTTCAATATTTTTTAAATAAAGTTTAAAAAAACGTTTAATTCAATAAATATTTGTCTTTATGTAAGTATTCATCTTCAATACATTTTAGAAGTGATGCCATGAGATACCTTCGTGTAAAACATGTCACTGTTACTGTTTATGTGAATAAAATAAACCTGGCTATATTCAATGCTCAATGCATGTTGTTTTTATTTATGATAAAATAAGATAGACTTTATTGATCCCAATTTGGGAAATGTTCTCTTTGCAGCAGCATGTAAACAAGGCATTGCACACAATGTGAAAAAGAAGTACAAAAACAGACACAAACATAAAGTAGAAACAATCAAAATAGAAAATAAAAAACAGCCCTTAAAAGTAAATCAAATACAGTGGAAGATATACATTTTTATATCAGAAGACTGTCTGTCAAATATTAATTAATTAAAAAATTAAATATCAATGTACAGTGTGAATACACAATATACATATAGACAAATTATGAATTTTGAGTGTAAAAATGTCCAGTTATCAAAGCAACATAAGGACCTATGGAGCTGTGAGTTCTCCGGCAGCCAGAGGTGATTTGTTGTACAGGGTTATGGCAGTTTGCTGGAATGTTTTCCTGTACCTCTCTCTGTGACAGTCTGTTGGAGAAGGAGCTCCGCTGTCTGTCCAGCTGCTGGTGGAGAGGGTGGGAGGGGTTATTATCCATAATGGATAACAGTTTGGAGAGGGCATTTAAGTGCCCATTTCATCTGGGTTGTCTCCTCTAGTTATTGTATCTACAGTCTTCCTTTGTCGTTTTTACCTCAGGGTTTGGCCACTAAGACACTTTTACCAAAGCAAGTTACATGGTCCTGACATGATGCACCTAAGTTGATGCAATACCGGCTGACTGAAGTGATGTAAGTTTGGATAGAGGAGAAAGATACATACACTATTTTGAATAGACACAATAAACAGGGCCAATATTAATCCTGTAAATAGGTAAAGTAGATACAAATTAACATTTGAAATGCATTCAAGTAACATAAATAAAATAAAGCTCTTTGCGTGAGATAGGTGAAGTCCAAATCCTCATGTAATCCTGTATATTTTCACCAGATGGAGCTAGAGGAAAGGAATACTAGGACCATCCTCATGTTACTGCCCATCATGTCAGTTTATAATCCATTTAGTTAGTGAAATGCTAAAAATAATAATATCAGGGGTCATAAAGTGCATGTTAAATGGTCAGAACGCCCCAATGCAAGGCTTACCAGTATGTCACTCTATGTGACTTTTAATTTGTACATTATATTTTTTATGTATATAGTTAACTTCTCCTGCATTACTTACACATTAGTCATGCAACAGTTCTCTTGTTCTATTTTATTTATACTCTTTTTGTATTGTTTATTGGATTTGTTTTATATCTTATATATATTTATGTTGCATTGTTGGAGGAGCCTGGGACTTAAGATGTTCATTGCCATATCTACACTGTAGCTGTGCATATGCAAATACAACCTTTGATCATTGAACCTTTAAAAGGAAAACGTTGTATAATTACTATTCATTGTATTGTAAAAGGTTTTAAATCTACTTGATTATTTTTGGGGGCAGGTGCCTGCAAGATTGTAGCTAAGAGATGCAAACACAACTTGAAGTGCATGTTACATGTCTTCATATATATTGATCAAGAAAAACCTTAATGTTTCTTTATTATCTGATTATTATTATTTTGATTGGTACGTTCAAAGTTCATTCTGGATATATCAATTGCAGTATTTTTTTGTACAGAGTGGGAGATTTTTCACCATAAAAACAGACATCTGGAGAATGTTCACAGGTCATCATCCTGAAAAGACATGAGCTCACCTCAAATCATGATTAGTGAAATCTTAAGCTTAAGCTTGCCATGCTTTTCTATGTTTCTCTATCGTTATCAGAATGTATCACATGTAAAATAAGACCTGTATGGGGGTGTGATTAATTTAAACAATAATAAAGATATGGACATGCATGCTATTTGTGTCTTAATCATCCAGGTGCAGGGCCACACTATCAACAACTTCAATAACTTCCACTCAAAGATCATTATAAAGAAACTTTCATTGTCACCCCCAGTCTGTGTGCTGAAAAAACATTATTAATGTATCTTTGTTGCACTCAGCAGCATAGAGAGATGTTAAAAAGAAAGGGAAGGGGAATGACTGAGGTCCTTAATGCATCCTTCCTACTTTTTATTTTTTAAATCACATGCTGTCTGCAATTTTTAAATACATTGATTGTATTGATCCTCCAATGGTTTAGGGGTGATGATGAATAATTTATAATTATGTTTTTCCTTGACTATATCAAGTAAGACAATAGTTCCTTATATAATATATTTGAAATGATACATGATCATGTTATCTAATCCAATCCAACAACTGTATGTATGTATATTAAGAGTCAGAAACAGGTTTATTCCCAAGTAGGTTTACACATAATGGAATTTGCCATGGTATACATGGTGCACATAAACCCAGTTAAAGAAGAGAAAAAGTAAGAAAAACAACCAAAAAATTAAATAAACTATTATAAAAAACTATTTAAAAAAAATGATTTACATGAAATCTGGATATTACATTGCATTTAGCTGATGCTTTTATCCAAAGCGACTTACAATAAGTACATTCGACCAGGAAGACACAACCTTGAAGAAAACAGAATCATATAAGTACATCAGGTTTCATAGAGCCAAACATTTCAAGTGCTACTCAACTGGCTATAGATAAGCCAGTCCTTTATTAGTATATAATTGCTCTTTTAGCAGTTCTTTATTAGTAATTATATCGCTCGAGGTGGAGTCGAAAGAGATGAGTGTTCACGGATATACAAATAAACTATGAACAGTATATTAATGCAAATAACTCAAAATAATAAAATACAATAATACATGTGCAGCATTGTTATGGTAAGTCAACGTGAAATGTTTTTTATATGAAAATATCTACTTTTTATTTTTGTGAATTCAAAAAGCCTTTTATATGTCCCCCCCCCCCCCCCCCTTAATCTCAGTGCGGCCCCCCTAGCAGCCTACACACTCGCTGTCTCCGCCCCTGTAGAGCAGCGCTGTGAGAGCCCAGCTCCTCCAGCCCTACTGTACCGTGCATGGCCTGCTGCAGCTACAACTAGTGGAGGCAAGAATGACACCGGCGCTCCCTTGCAACAAGACAACCTGATCGTAAGAACGGATCTCTTTTTATTACATTTGACAAAATACACACAATGATGGCGCGTGTCATTGCTCCTTCACGGACACGTTTTATCGAGACTGCTTTCACATTCATTGCACTATGGGGCAGTGCGCTTTCCATCACTCGGTACTCTATTCCGGAGGAGATGGAAGAGGGCTCCTTTGTTGCCAACCTGGCCACAGATTTGGGTCTGGATGTTCGCAGTTTGGTGCAGCGCAGCGCAAAACTCGATGTCATTCACAGCAAAAATTACCTTGACATCAACAAAGAAACAGGGGAGCTGCTAATCCGCGAGAAGATCGATCGGGAGAACATATGCATGACTAAAACAACCTCGTGCTTTCTGAAAATGGATGTCATACTTGAAAACCCAATTCGTATTTTTAACATTGAGTTAGAAATCATGGACATCAACGACAACGCGCCTGTGTTCCGCAGGAAGACAATGCACTTGGACATATCAGAGGCAACCCCTCCCGGTGAGAGATTTTCATTGACAAACGCCGTGGATGCGGACGTGGGGGCGAACTCCATCAAAACGTACTATCTCAGCGAAAGCAAGTACTTCAACATCGACATACAAACGGGCAGCGATGGCTCCAAATATGTCGATTTAGTGCTGAACGGTAATTTAGACCGGGAGGAGCAATCGGTTCATAATTTGATTTTAACCGCTGTAGATGGAGGGGTGCCTCCCCGCTCCGGCACAGCCAGCATCGTTATTAACGTGCTTGACATCAATGACAACGCCCCCCTCTTCAGTCAGCCTGTATTTGCAGTGAATTTGTCAGAGAACGCGGCTGCAGGAACACTGGTCCTGACCTTAAATGCAACAGACTTGGATGAAGGCACAAACGCTCAGTTAACATACTCATATACACTGTACACCTCGGAGAAGACTCAAGAGCTCTTCTCACTTGATCCAAACTCTGGAGAGATCAAGGTGAAAGGGGTAATTGACTATGAGGAGAGTCAGAGTTTTGAGATGCACATCCAGGCCCAGGATGGAGGGGTGAACCCCAAGTCTGGGCACTGTAAAGTCACTGTGTTCGTCACAGATTTGAACGATAACTACCCTGAGGTGACCATTAAGTCTGTGAAAAGTGCCCTGACAGAGGATGTGGCTGTTGGGACGCTGATTGCGGTGGTCAGTGTCAGCGATGGTGACTCTGGGGACAACGGGAAAGTTGAGCTTACTTTGAATCAACACGAATCCTTACCATTCCTCCTGAACAAATCCACAGAGGGTTACTTTGAGCTGCTTGTTTCAAAGCCACTTGACAGAGAAAAAGTAAGCAAATATGACATCACACTGAGGGTGACGGACAAAGGCTCGCCGCCCCTAGCTGAAAACGAAACCATCACGTTAGAAATTCATGACGTCAATGACAATGCACCCACGTTCCCCAAGTCCTTTTACACTATCCATGTCGTGGAGAACAACCAACCAGGGGCCTTATTGACATCCCTTAGTGCGTTTGACCCAGATCTCAATGAAAACCAGTACTTGGTTTATTTCATAATGGAGAAAGAGATTGTTAACACGTCTATGTCAATGCTGTTTTCCATCAACCCAGAGAACGGAGACCTTTATGCCCTGAAGACCTTCGACTTTGAGCGAGAGAGGGAATTCCTTTTCCACATCGAGGCTAGGGACTCTGGTGTTCCACCGCTGAGCAGCAATGTGACAGTTCACATCATCATTCTGGACCAGAATGACAACAAGCCCCTCATTGTGGCGCCTTGGCGGGAGAGGGGTACTGTCGTTGAGGAGGTGATACCGAGGTCTACTGATAAGGGGCACCTGATCACCAAAGTGATCGCCATCGATGCCGATTCTGAGCAGAACGCTAGGGTCACGTATCAGCTCCTGCAGATCACTGACTCAACCCTCTTCAACCTGGATCAGTACAACGGGGAAGTCCGGACGACGAGAATGTTCAGCTACAGAGACCCGAGGCAACAGCGGCTGGTAATTGTCGCCAAAGACAACGGTGACCCTTCTCTCTCCGCCACCGTCACCATTCAGATATCAACGGTGGAAAACGTCAGGTCCTTTTCAGAGACCACAGAGTTGCCACTCGAGTATGACGTCTTCACAGACCTCAACCTGTACTTAGTAATCGGGTTAGGGGCTGTGTCGTTTCTGCTGCTGATAACCATCTTGGTTATTATTGTGCTGAAGTGTCAGAAGCCCAATCCAAAGGTCATCAAGATCCCCCAACCCAACAGGAACAGTGTGATCAGCAGGAACAGCATGATCAGCCAGAGAAGTTCCACCATCGCAGATTCCACCCTGATCTCCAGCGATGCCTACTGGTACAGTTTGTTCCTCGCAGAGACCAGGAAAGGGCAGGTGGTCGTGAGACAGCCCATCATTCCCAAAGGAGCTGGGTATTTTGTGTCCAGCATACCCAGGAGCATAGGGCCGAGTGAGACCACAGACTCCAGAGCATCCACACTGGAGGTATGTATGTTATAAATACTTTGTGGGTGCTTACAGACAACACAGAGTGGCCGGAGTGACAAGGGTTACAAAGTCAACTAAGTTATGTGTTCAGAGGAATATGTTGTGATGCTTTTTCCCCCTGTAAGGCCAACATATTTCATAGAGTTAACTGTGGATGTACGTTGGTAGTACTGTTGATAGTTTTTGCAGGTACCAGGCCTATTGCATGATTGAATAATATAACATATTTGCTCTGAAACAGGCCGTTGTGCAGAATGAGTACTTTTACTCTTTGTACTGCAAGTACATGTTGATGATTATACTTTTCTACTTTCACAGAAATAGAAGTTAGAATTCAGGTCTCTCTACACTGTGGTATTACTACTTTTACTTAAGTACCTTTATGAGCATTTCATCCACCTATATAGATACCACACTATGCACAGTTTTACACAAAAAAACGAACATGTGTCTATAAAGTGCACTTCATTGATAAACCTGTGGTTCCCAAACTTGTTGGCCTTTTATTCTTTACCAACACACTCTGTATGTGTCAGTTTATGTCAAAGCATCTTGAATAATTTGGTTAAAATAACTGTTAGTGGCTTGAAAAGTTCAAATGATCTGGTGACCCGCTGAAGGGTGATGAGTGAATCTCATAATATACAGTCAGTGATATAAAGTTGTTAAAACTAGCACCACCGCAATAACATCAAAATGCTATTGCACATTGATTAGTATTAAGAAAGTAATTATGTCAAATACAGTATGTTAGTATGATTCCAGTGGCAATATTTTGTTCTGCAAATTCTTATCTACACGTTTGGGATGTCAGATACAGGACTTGTATTTGTACTGAAATACATGTGCCATACTTTTCTTAAGACAAGGATTTGAGTTCTGGGCATTTTATTGTCGACCCTGAGACCTGAAAAACAGGCTTGGGCTTAATAGGTTAAGACAAGGATGTGAGCAACTGTAACTCTCATACCTACTTCAAAATGCATTTAGCCATGAACTAATGACTGAAAAAACAACCGTTGTGGAGGAAGTCCTCAGATATTTATTTATTCTAGGCAGCTGATTATATGATTTTATCTACATTATTTTTGCACATTAGTGAGTAGCTTGATCCCTCTAGGATAAATACATTCCTTTTGATACGAACATATACTAATTAATTTTGTGATTTGGTATTGTTGATCTGGAAAAGTATCAAATAAATGTAGTGTAGTCTGAGATGTCGTGGATTAGTAATATATAAAGTAGCAGAATATGGAAATACTTGAGTAAAGTACAGGACCTCACAATTATACTTAAGTACAGCCCTCAAGTTACTTCCACCAATGAAAATCAAAGCTGTATGTTTTAACTATTATTATTTATGTTGTGTCTGGCTTATTAGCATGGCAACAAGGGTGCGGAAAAAGTATACAAATGTGAAAATACTGCATTATCCACAGCATTTTTCTGTATTTATATATTTATAATTGGCAGTAATTTACCAATTTAAAAAGGCAGCATACAAAAAATCGGTGAAATAAGTCACAACTAAGAATAACAGCACTGTCATGTTGATGCTCATCATCAGGGTATTTCTGGTGCAAACCACCTGCACTCCATTGCATAATTAGGCCAAACAAATAACCCCCTGAAACAGAACACATGCCACTGTTCTATGTCTTATGTAGGTCATTTATTGCAGATGCATAACACACAATCAGATCATAACTGGTGGGTGTGAAATAGGGGGGAGTTACTTCAAAGAAGCCCAGACATGGAGGGATTCTCTTCAAGGACAAGAGATATCGCTGTAATGAGACGCATCATGCGGGGGGTCTGAAGAGACTGCTGCTCACAGGCAGCAGACTGTTATCAATGTGGAAGCGCTCAAACGCATCCAGATGTTGTTTGCTTTTACACAGATGGACCTGCAGACTGAACCCGAAACAAGTGGTCTACTGAAAGATTAAACCACATGAATATGCATGAATGTACGGGTGCATGTTGAGGGTGAGATTTGTGAACGATGTGAACTGAGTGTAACCCGTAGCACTGAACTTGTCTCTTTTTTCTGTTCTTAAGTACTCAAAATGAAAGGAAGTCCATTCTACAACTGGAGGTATGCTGGTTGCTAACTACATTCTGTAGAGCCGCTATAATTGTGCAGACATTTTCTTTCTATTTGGTATACATTCTTGGTTTGGCTCAAAAAACGGTGCCAATATGGTGTAATCCTCAACATATCTTCCTGATTGAATACAGCAAAAACGATTATTTCAATTGTCCGGTTCGTCTGTGTCTTTCACGAATACAACATTTTGCTCCGGTGCGAGGCTATTGAGAGCAATTTAAATTGGCCAGTCTCTCAAGTGCAAAAACCTTTCAGCTCACGGAGAGCAGAGATTAGAAAGAAATTGGCTGCTGGTCAGACCTGTGTCGCGCACATCTGGCTAGCTTGGCGGAAAATCAGGGCAAATTGATGACGCAGATTAAAAAAGAAAAATGATATCAAGGAATGATTTGTCCCACATAGTTTTTCTCAGCATGTAACATACCTGAGAGCACAGACCTACCAACCATCTCTTTGCACATGAGCTCTGTCCTATAATACAAATATGGAGCCTATCCTTTTTTATTTCCTGTAATTACGGCCTACCAAATACCAAATATAGCATTGTGATGCCTGCCTGTGCATGCTTTAAATACACCCTTTGCTTCCCTATTTGGATTTTTCATATTTTACATTGGCCATTAGTTACAATTCTAAGGGTGATTTGGTTAAATTCCTCAACAACCGATTTGAAAAACTATATAGAAAAAAGTGATCAACTAATCCCTGAATTGAAATGTCCCTGATGGTGGCAGTAACCAGTCACAATCCATTGTTGCATGAGTGAGGACTTTCTACAAGTGAATATGGAGGTTGACTTTCTATGTTTGCTAATTCTATTTTCTGTCTTTAAGCAGCAACCCAGAAGAGAACTGCCATGATATTATCATCTCTTCATGGAGCTGAAATCCTTCCCTGTGACTCACAAAGAAGAACTGTCCTCCCTCTCTGTCCCTCGGCTGCCATTTCTCTCCAGCTCCTCCGATCCCACCGCTCAAACATCGACCACGAACCACCTCAGCTTTCTACCTTCTTTTCTCTTCTAAGCATGGGTCTGCATGATTCTACAAGAAAATATTTGGACATAGAATTGAAATCATTTATGGCAGGGTATTTGGACATGTCTAGAGTTGCCTCATGTAGTCAATCTTTCTTTCCTTAATGCTTTGAAACTCCTCAGTGGACATATTTGCCTTCTCTCCAGGGTTTTTACGCTGTGTGCTGTAGTTCTAGAAACCATCAGTGGCTCAACATATGCGCAAGTCGTCGTCATTCAACCTCCTTTTTACTAAGGGTCAAAACACGCCTATTCACAAAGACTCACATTAATCAGGGTGAATATGTTTCTTCCGTAAATATGATAAATACTGAACTGTAGCTGGTTACGTCACCGATTCAGGCTTTGCACTTGGTATTTATCTTTTATGAACAATACTTTTTACTATATTAAGAGTCCTGCTGTTGAGCAGGCTGTCAAATGGTTACGTACCAATAAAATAATCAACGCTCTGATTTTTTTTTTACAATGTTTGTTGTTCTCAACAGTATTGAATGTGTGAACATGACAAAAAAAGAATGAAAGAAAGCTGTAAAATGGAGAAAAAAAAAATATAGGAGATACATTGTTTCTCTTTTATTTTGATTGTAGATATTTTAGCTCTATAGAAATTATAAGGAGAAATACTTTTTACCCATGTAATGAAAACTTGCATCTGGCTTTATTGGGGAAGAATATACTGCAATATTGAATTTACTGAACTGTTGTCACGTTCAGAATCTAGCATATACTGTTTCAGCCTCTCTTGTTGGGGCGAGAGAGCCAGGGTGAATGGGGGAGGTGTGTCCTCAGATCAAGTTTCTTTAGTTGAAGGACGCTTTGACATCACAACATGGGGGCGGGGCCAGAGTGTAACACGTGAAAATTCAAACATGATAAACTATATTTTTCAAAAAAAGGGGGAAAAGTGTATCAAGCTTTTGCTTTTCACACGTGTAAGCTAGTATTATCCCAATTTAATTTCCACTGATTAAGCTGGCAGTATTAACTGCATCATTCCTTGCACACAAAATAATCCATTTAAATAATTAACTTTCCAAAGCAGTGGAAATTTGAAAAAAAATATTTTGTAATGAAAAATACTCTTGGTTATCGGAAAAGAGTAAAAAAATATCCAAATGTATTAATCTTTGCCATGGTGCAAGGAAATATAAGGCAAGGTATTGTTTTATGACTATTCATGTTTTTATAGGTATTTTATGTATTAACTTTTAATGCTGCTTTCGTGAGCTTATTCCAGGGTGTTTTCTGTTGCTTATTTGTAGTTTAGTGCATATGATGTTGTTTTGATAGTGTACATAAGTTACTATTAAGAACTAGAGTACTTTGTTGACCTCAAAGGTAGCGCTGTTGCACTACTGTGAAGCCCAGGACTTTCCTTCCCCAGAAACAAGGAGCTCATTAGGATCTTATTAGGGTGCTAAATGATAGAATCTAATTGGCTGATGGGATCCTGTGAATAGTGGTATTTGTAGTTGCGGTATTCTAAGTGATGACTCTGCAAGAACACATAGACAGTGCAGTATTAAGCAAGTGACAGCACTTTGAAATATGCACCAGATCTAAATGTGATGGCAGCACGCACACAGTAATGCAGCGAAGGAAGAATATTTCCATAAGTATCGAGCTTCGTATTCTGAGTCGGTGAAATCTAACCCCTCTCCTCCTCTCCCACTGTTTCCTGGTGTTAGTGGCGCACCAGGCTTCCCAGACATGAACACAGCTGGTGGTCTGTCCTAAGACTAAACACGCCATCACGTAATGAGGGATCTCTTGCTGTGGGGAACATGGTATGTGTGCAATCAATGCCTGGTTCCAACAGTGTTTAAAGAATTAATGAATTGCACATGCGATGAGCTCCTTGCGTGCCTTCTGCTTTGTAAGAGATATATGTGACTGTTGATGAATGAAAAAAAGACATGTCATACAATATTACAAATGACTGTGAGGGCTGGGGTTGTTCTATAGATTAACTTTGGATGTAATAGGATTGTGAGGAAATCATGTCTCAATACCCAATTGAGTTGTCCTGATTGTCAAAAACAAGCACATTTTATCTAACATTTCTACGAAAATCTAAAGTGAAATATTCTGAAAGTAGTATGGAAATATTGCTTCTTAATTACGCTAAAAAAAGCTTAGTAATTTTCATTTTTTTAAAGTATTTTATCCATAGAAGAGTATAAAAAGTAGGCTTTACCATGTGGGTATTTCTTCAAGACACATTTTTCTTTATTGAATTACCAGAAAACATGCTGTATCGCGTTATATGACCTATGTCGCGATATACAATATCTTAAATGGCATATCATGATATACAAGTATGAAGTTACCTACTGTATATCGTAATATGCAATACAAAATGGCATGTATCATGATATACAAGTATGGAATTACCTAGGCCTATCATGATATACGAAGTAGGAAATAACACATATCGTGATATATGAGATATGAAATGACATATATCAGGATATACACAATTGGAAATGACTTATATCGGGATTTCCGAGACATGAACTTCCCTATATCCGGATATGAAATGTTAGCTGTGTTGCCCAGCCCTAGTCACAGTACCCCAGTGATAAAAGACCTTGAATCGCTAAAGCGTTGTTGGATAGGGGCTCAGCCTTTCGGGTTTCAAAACAGATGTTCTATTGAAAACCGGTAAATGCATTTACTGTAAATTGAACCGCTTTATACTTTGTGTTTTTTATACAGTAGACTGTTTTGATATCTTCTGTCTTCACTGTGATCAAATGGCACAGAAGGTGCTTGTGCTTGGTATAGTAAAAGTGTGTCATTTCTCATTTGTACACAGCTCACTTTTATTTCTCTGCTCATTTGCCAGTCAGATTGTACTGGAGAGTATTCTTCGAGAGTCGCATCAAACCTAATCCAGTTCCGTCCCACTTAGTGGATCAAAGAAAGTATGGGAGAGAATGGTCTTGCTTTATTTTCAAGTCTAGTTAATTGTCGATTTTTGATGTCGCTTATTTGGCTTAAATGTTCTGCCTGATCATGCTAGTTTGAATAAAGCTTTTTAATCTGTCTTTCTGTCTTTTCTGTGATGAAACTGAGTTATTGAGGAATGTGACACACTTGCTCCCTCGCTCTTAAAATTCTCTTGCATGCACACACTTTGACCCAATTCTCCGTACAGCGCGCTGTTCAAGTTCTTGGAAAACTGAATAAAGGGAGATGTGGCTGCAGTTCAAATCGCGGAAGCACACAAATAATAGTTTTGTCAGGATTAATAAAAGTCTGTTTTCTCTGTGACCATGCTTTCAGTCTGCAGTCCTACAGGAGACTGGTGCGTGAGAGCTCGATGCATTTCCATGGAAGAGTCTCATCATAATCAATGGCATCTATCTGTCTGACTAGGAAATTCTCTGTTTGAAAAGGACGTGTTCACACTCCAAAAAGCCAGAAAGATTGTAAGTTAAATGAGAACTGCTTTTGAAATGTATTAAAGCGGCTGCATTTCTGGAAGATTACATTTAAAATATTCCAAAAAGTTCAATTTCGGATGTTTTTCATGTTAATCAGGGTTATTCTTACTGAACTGACATTATTATACAATATTGCTTTCGTGTTAATAATACAAATAGGATACAAAATATAGCACCTTTAAAAGCTCACTATCTATTGGAGGAATATTTTGGGTGCTTTTTTGGTACAATTATGGCGACATGCTGTTCATCTCCTTACACTCATATTGTGGAATGGAATAAAAAACACACAGAAATAGCAAAGTTAAAAGATGAACTTCACTAAAAGCATACATTTCTTTCTCAAATGATCTTTAGATATTGCGATATTGTGAAGTAACAATCCGAATTGTGACCTCAGTGGCTGAACATAGAATATGAAATTCAATATATGTTGGATAGATGCTGAACTAAAAGCCACCACTCATCTCACCAGCACTTTGTTGTTCGAGCACTACTCTGTTAAAGGCCTTAAGCTGTACTTGTGCTGTGAAAGAATTGGGAGCAGGTCGGAGGAAGTAGTGCACCTTTGGCTACGTCCATGTGTGCTGAGCATTGCTGTATTTCTGCCAGTGCTCTTTGCAATGCTGGTGCTGTCCATGGTTCTGAATGTGTCCAGCTGCGATAAAGCAGGACACTGGGGTGCACAACACTGCTTATTATCACACTCTTTACTTGAGGAGGAAATTAGATTTTAAATCTGTTAAAGTATTTACTCTGCAGAGCTGCAATTTCACACATTATCTCAGTTACTTATTTGTACTGAATGGTATGTAAGAATAGCATGTAGGGCAGCGGTGAAAAGCCACCCACGTCTCCGGCTTCTTCAGGAATTCAAATAGTATCAGTGGTGAAGAATAATAAATGGCAACTCAGGTGGATTATCAGGCTCTGGGTTTTCTTTCACACACATGTCCCAGTGATGTCGTGTTAAAAAATAGAAAAAATAGATTTAAAAAATGATAACTGATATCCTCTCATGGCTCAACATTTATTGTAGTTTAAGTGATTTGTAAAACAAATTGGAGTTTACTACTCCCCAACACTGGTTGTGATCAACCTTGATGATAATGATATAATGTTAACTATGCACATATTCTAATCTGTAAATAAACCAACCACCTCTCAAGTTGTGTAATCTCCACCCTCCTACATTCATATTTTGAGTGTAATTCATTTTCTGAAAAAAAGACAAAAAGCAATGTAACATTCACAGACTTTCTTCTGGCTATTTCTCTATTTCCTGCTTTCACAGGGCTCTAGGCCAGATGTGAACCCGGGGCCATGGGTGTCAGGATTCAGCCAGAACACACCAAACCAGGTGAGCTAGAGTACCAGAGCGCGCATTGGCTGTTAAGTGTGGCGTTTTTTGTTTTGTTGTTCACCTTTGAGACCTTAAATACTCCTGTTTCTCCAACTTTGCAGATTTTCTCTTTCAGTCATTTTATATAGCCTTTCAATCAATGTCACCTGTGTGCTGAACAGTTTAGCAACTGCAACTCCTTTCTGTAAATCGTACTACACTATACGTTATTTCAATTGTTCTTTTTGTAGGATTTTTCACAAATTGGCCGAGACACGAAATGCACAATAAACAACATTTAAGATTAATTGTACTGAGAGCATTTTATTTTATTTCTTTTTTCTATAGACATCACAAAAACTTATTTATTTTTGTAATCTTTTTAGTAGCTATTAGCCCTGTTGTTAACTTAATAATAATAATAATAATAATAATAATAATAATAATAATAATAATACATTACATGTATAAAGTTACTATAAATACTTGTATTTGTATGGAGGGTTAGGGTGCCAACAGCAGCTGTGTAGCCACTTAACCTACATATGGCAGAAAAGCAGCCGCCTTGAATACTTGAATACCTTGAAATGAGGTGGTCGAGTGGACTGATAGCAATGCTCTTGAAATCAACACCAAGAAAACTGAGGAAATCATTTGTGGCTCACCATCTGACTCCCATCAAGTCCCCATGGTCATCCATACAGATGAAATCAAGCAGGGAGTTTCATACAAATACGTGGGTGTAATGATTGACCATCTGCTGCCATGGAAGGACCACATTGAATCTCTGAGCAAAAGGACAAAACAAAGAATTTATGTTCTCCGCCGTCTTAGGTCTTTTGGGGCGAGCAGAGAAATTCTTCTGTTGTTCTTTACATCTGTGATCATGTCCATTCTGCAGTACTGCAATACTACCTGGTACAAATGTTTGTCAGCAGCTTTAAAAAACTGCTCCACCTGTTAAAAATCTGCTCAAAGATTGTTGGTCAACCCTGTCAGAGACTCTATGACTCAGCCTATCATAACAACCTGGTGAGGCTGTCCAACAACATCATCTCTGACCCAAACCATGTTCTGAACAGTGAATATGAACTGCTACCATCTAATCGGAGATACAGGGTCCCACCATTCAATAAAGTCAGACTGAAGCATCCTTTGTGCATCAGTCACTCCTCACAGTAAACACAGAGCTGAATCAGATCAGATGCAGCTGAAGGCTCTTTGAGCAGCTTTTCTCTCACTGATTGTGCTGTTATGTTAAATGTTTGTTGTTTGTGTTTCATGTATTGTGTCTGGATACTTGTCTGTTGATGTTGGACATGGAGCTGCTGTGACGCAAGTACAATGTCAGACTTGACAAATAAAGTAATATCGTATCGTATTTCTCCTGTCCACAGCGAATGCATTATCAGATGATGTGTGGTCTTGGAAAGGTTTGCAATTAGGCAGTCCATTATACATCAGGAATACTTTACACGGTGATGTTGTCTTCACAATAAGGAAGGCGTGGTTTGCACAGAGCTCAGCTGGTAGAAAGCATCGTATCAATCCAGTAAGTGTGTTTCTCTATTGAACACTGTCTGTTTCACTATGGAGTGCTTCAGAGATTGGTGAAAGCTGCTTAAGCATATTTCAACCAGATTATGTGGATTTGCTCAATCCTATATCGAGATAATATCAAAGTCAATTTTGTGTCAGTTTCAATGTATGTATTTACATGAATCTTGAACTTGAAACTTGGTTCCTGTTCTAGAACGTTATGTAATGTTGGTTAAGTCCTTCACAGTAGTATTTGGAGGCCAGTGCTTGCTTAAAGTAGAAACAGTCAATTCCAGTGTAGGCATGCAGGTATATTAGCAGAAGGAGTTCTCTACTGACCTCTATCTGGGTTTTATCACACATATCATTTAGATATAACATTTAACTGACCAAAAATTAAATCTAAGCTTAATACACATCCCCTTCTTATATTCAATATCCTCTGCAATTCTCATCAAATGTTAACACTGAAAACTAAAGTGCTCGTGGGATTTACATTTGTTATTCATGCTATGTTTAATAATGTTTTTTTAAATGTTTTAAATGTATTACACTTTTATTTTCTACATTTCTACATTATTCATTTTAAAGTCCAACAAATCTTTAAAGCAATCATTAATATACTATGATTTTCAAATAAAACACAGTGGAAAAGTGATTATATTCCAAGTTTCATAGTTTAAGATATGAATTCCCTGTGATGCCAAAAGAAAACATATTTGTTAAAACCATAATGTGAGTACAAATGGACACGTATCAGTCAAAGTGTGCGACAGGCTGAGTGACCCATTTGTTTGAGTCAGTCAGCAGAGGAGATCCTCTGGCTGGAGCCCGTTTGATGCACAATGGGGTCATGAGTGCCAACACCTAGAGCCTGGGAGGATAAAGTGAGGAGGTCTTAGTCCAGAGGTCTTAGTCCAGAGGTCTTAGTCCAGAGGCCAGTCCTGCGCTGCTGGAGCAGAGAGCAGAGTGAGGATAGATGTGTCATTAGGGCCCGAGACACAACAGAGTCAGAATGCAGGACCTATTGTAATCCCTAGAATCATTTATTGGCTAAATAAATCCCTATTTTGAAAGCCTTAAATGTTATCAAAATGTGATTTTATTTTGCAAACTTGTCAGGTTTGGTCAAAGTTGAGAACAGGCAGCCCTTCACTCAGGTTTCAACTAGAAATGTGAAACTTGTAGGTATATGTAGCATGGTGAGACGCACAAGAAAGCCTTTTGGAGACATATCGTAAACTCAAAAGGAAGTCGGCCATTTTGAATGTTATGTTCAATATATGGCACATTTTTGCACTTTTCAGGTCCCTTATTTTAACAACCTCCTGCTACAGTTTTTAACTGATCTAAATTTCAAATTCGGTCAGTACCATTTTTAAGACCTTGAAGAACAAAGGTTTTAAAAAAGCTTTAATTTACATCGAATGCCCCCGAATTGGCATGGCGGTGAAAAAGCGCCTTTCGCGATAAAACAGGAAGACTCTATAAATGTGATTTGGAACCCGCCCTGTAACTTTGACCAGGATGGTCATAATCCAACCCAGTCTCACGGCTATTTCGTGTTATAGTCACGACATTTAATCGATTCGTGTTCACCAACACCATTTTTCCCTTTTTTTCGTGTCACACAGAACGATAAAAGCAATGTATTTCTATTGGTAGTATGTTTCGTGCCTGCTGCACGTCTTTTTGTCCGTTCGGGTCGTGGAAGATCGGAAGCTGTGGGGTTCATAAAAACATCTCCTTACTCAATATCAAGCCGCGATTATTGTTTTTATTTTAAATCGTATAATGTCGGACTTTTTTCGTCGTCTGTGAGCAAAATAAATGGGGCTCAGAGCCTCAGAATACTGAACTCTGTATTTTTTTAAATCTTTTTTTCAATCAATCAATCAATCAATGTTTATTTATATAGCCCAATATCACAAATGTTACATTTGTCTCAGTGGTCTTCACAGTGTGTACAGAATACCAGTATGACAGTATGACACCCTCTGTCCTTAGACCCTCACATCATACAAGGAAAAACTTCCGGAGAAAACCCACAGTTTAAAGGGAACATGGGAGAAACCTCAGGGAGAGCAACAGAGGACGGATCCCTCTCCCAGGACGGACAGACGTGCAATAGATGCCGTGTGTAAATTGAAAAGATAATACATTTACAACATAGGTAGTCCAAATGTTTGGAAATGCATGTGTGTAATAGGAAGATGAATCCACGAGGATATCCATCCAGGACCGATGATCCAGGACCACAGCCACGACTCAAGATCCAGCGCTCGCGATCCAGGACACAGGACCACAGGATCATCCATGACTCCGGATCCCGGCGTATATAGACACCAAAAAGAAAGACATTTGGGGAAGCTGGGTTAATCGGAACATGAGTGTACACGGGTATAGACAGAGAGAAGGAAGAAGTAAGATGTCCCCCGACAAACTAAGCCTATATCAGCAAAACTAGGGGCTGAATCTAATCAGCCCTAACTATAAGCTTTATCAAAAAGGAAGGTCTTAAGCGCACTCTTAAAAACGGATAGGGTGTCCGCCGCCCGAACACAAACTGGAAGCTGATTCCACAAATGTGGAGCTTGATAAGAAAAGGCTCTGGCTCCCATTGTACTTTTAGAGACTCTAGGAACAACCAACAGCCCTGCATTCTTGGAACGCAATGCCCTAGTAGGACAGTAGGGTATAATAATAAGGTAAGATGGCGCCTGCCCATTAAGGGCTTTGTAGGCGAGAAGAAGAATTTTAAATTCTATCCTGTGTTCTATAGGAAGCCAGTGTAAGGCAGCCAGAATAACTAATTTGTTATTCTTTTCAAAATAACACACTGTTATTTACTCACCAATAACACACAATTATCCTTGTTTTTATTTATTTGTTTAATTCCATAATCTCAGGCTTTTTTGGCGTCCGTCAGGAACTGAATTTCAAAATAAAAATAACCGGAAACAGACGTAGGCGATACACAGCCCCTGAACTGATTACCCAAGATCCTCAGCTATGGTTTAAGCTCGCTGATTGGATGTTTTAGCCGCAATGCATGTAGGGATATGGTGTTCATGCCATATCAAATTTATTTTTATTAAAAGAAAATAATACTTTATTCCGAGTGTTTTTTCTTTTCTCTTTGAAAGTCATCACATAACGGCATTGAAATACACGGTTCGGCTGCATTACATATTACAGATCTGCCGTAGTTCTTTACTTATAGAGGCCTGATGAGAAGACCTTTGGAAAAACTGGAAGAAATGCCGCCGAAGCTGAATACTTGACGTGGATCATAAATATATCAACAATTAAACAACATCTTCAATTTCTCTTCACACAATACGTCTCCTTGCAGTATCAACACTAATTCGGCTGTCTTTTACATTTGATCTAATTCGTAGATAGGTTATATTTACACCATAACGGTGCACAGCTGATAGAAAAGGACTGTAGTTTTCAAAGATATTACTGATTTTCTTTGAATGTAAGAATGTAAATACTGAGTCTGAAATAGTATAGCAATATGCTGTAAAATTATGTGAAAGCATGAATAAAACTACACATCTTCAGATGTTGTACATACATAAGTGTCCTACACTAATAATACAAAGTTATTATGGCTGTGTGCACCTTGTGTGCACCTCCTAGTGGTTAAAGCACGTTATTGAATTATTGTTTTTATGTGTTATATTTGATGAAAAAAATATTAAGAGTACATACTTTCATAGGGGGAAAGTAGAAGGTATGTGATAGAAATATAGAATATAAAAAAATCAAGAAGATACTATAAGTGATCTCTACAATAACACAGTTTAGTGCAGGATGTACACAGATATTAATAGGAGGAGGTGCAAAACAGAATAACTAATTAACCTTTATTTAAACATTAAATAATACTTTAGATTATGGTCTTCTTGTAAATAAGAAAAAAACTACAGATAAATATTAAGCCTGACAAAGTACTTAACATCTAATATATTGCTTTCCTGCAATGTTAACTATGTTGAAGCACTTATTTTAACTGATATTATACATATGAATTATACTCTTATGTATGTAGATAGAATAAGAAATGTGCAGAATTTGAATATGTTTAATGGTGGAGGTACACACATATTGATAGATGTAATGCACTGTTGAGGAACCTCAGCTGTGACCCAAGTTTTTCATTCATTGCATAACTACACCGTAGTTGATTATGATATGTCAATAAACCTTTGAAAATCTTGAAATCTTGAAAGGGATGTGCAAAATAGCCATAATATACAGTCTTTAATTAACTATTAGTGGAGAATAACGAGTAATGAATATACTTTATTACTCGTTTCCATTCATGTCAATTGCAGATACATGTTTAGTCTTCTCAAGCACCAACTATCAAATATCTCTCCTTGACAATCACCTTACCTGAATTGTACTCAGGTGTAACTAAAGTCTGATTTAAGGGTTGTTTATATTTCACATCATTAATCAGAATCTGCAAAGTAACTCAAATAAATGCAGTGGAGTAAAAATACCAGGTTAACCTCTGAATTGTAGTGGAGTAGAATTATAAAGTAACAATGAGCTGTCATGTGGGTATATATTAATGCTGCGCATTATGGACACAAGCGATTTTCACCCATTTATTAATTATATGTTTTACATTTGATAACACCAATGTGTTTAATAATGGCAACTTCTAATTGTGGGAAAAACGAAAATGTTCAGTAGAGACGTCCCATAGAACATTTTGCGAAACACAATAGCCAGCATGTGTAGTTCTGGGGGGGCATTCGATTCCAGTGTTGGATAGTCTGGCGTGGTTTCGTTCCATTTCAAACAGCTGTTTGACGCTCGGCGTAACCTTGGCGCACTGCCACTCCAACATCAAATCCCAGAGCTTGAAGATTAATCATGGGTACAGTAGTCCTAAATGATAGCTGGGGATTATGGGTAGTGTCATCCGCCATCCTAAACTCAGAAATGTTTTTCGGATTTGATATGGCATTAACACCATATCCCTACAAGCATTGCGGCTAAAACATCCAATCAGCGAGCTTAAACCACAGCTGAGGATCTTGGCAAATCAGTTCAGTGGCTGTGTATCGCAATGATGCTCAAAATGTCTCTTATAGGCCTACGTCTGTTTCCGGTTATTGTTATTTTGAAATGCAGTTCCTGACGGACGCCAAAAAAGCCCGAGATTATGGAATTAAACAAATAAATAAAAACAAGGATAATTGTGTTTTATTGGTGAGTAAATAACAGTGTGTAATTTAGAAAAGAATAACAAATTAGAAGGAAAAAAAGATTTTTAAAAATACAGATTTCAGTATTCTGAGGCTCTGAGCCCCATTTATTTTCCTCGCGGACGACAAAAAAAGTCCGACATTATACGATTTAAAATAAAAACAATAATCGTGGCTTGATATAGAGTGGCGAAGTCCCTCCCCTTCCGGGGGACCTCCATGGGACCTTATTTCGGAAAAAGTATGTCTTGAAGTCAATGGAGAGAGAAAGATTATCTTTTGATCCTGTTTGAATTATGCAACGAATTACATGATGTTTGTCAATTTAAAAGATAATTTTGCAAGTCAAAAAAAAAAAAATGTGCCGTAAAATTGTGAAGCAACACATTTTTTTATGTGAAGCGCTCAATGAACTACATCTCTGGTCTTGCATACGTCACCAACACCAAGATGGCCGTCACGTTAGCACATTTCACCTCTTTCTTTCAGAATGAGGTGGAAAGTATTAAAAGAGGTGAAAATCACTACAAGTCTGGCCATGTTGAGAACTTACACAAAAGGGGAGTTAGTCGGTTCCAGCATGCGGGACTGGCTTTACAAGGTTTCGGTGAGTAACACGAGTGTAATGTGTAACGTTAATGTCAGCTAGCTAAATTCACTTACACGACTCTGGGATTTGTAGTCTTTCTAGTCGCGTATTTTTCATAGTCTTATATTTCAACAGTTTTAAGACAAACTGTGACTTTTTGACATGGAAATGATTTTTTAAGATTGACAAACATCATATGTGTAATTCGTGGCACAATTCAAACGTGATCGAAAGATAATCTTTCTCTCCCCATTGACTTCAATACATGATTTTTCAGAAATAAGGTCCCATGGGGCGGATGTAGATGGGCGTGACTTCGCCACTCTATTGAGTAAGAACATGTTTTTATGAACCCCACAGCTTCCGGTCTTCCAAGACCCGAACGGACAAAAAGACGTGCTGCAGGCACGAAACACACTACCAATAGAAATACATTGCTTTTAAAATCGTTCTGTGTGACACGAAAAAAAGGGGAAAATCGTGTTGGTGAACACAAATCAATAGATTAAATGTCGTGATTATAACACGAAATGCCGTGAGACTGGGTTGCATAATCACACAAAACTCCCACTCTTGTTAGTTATGAACTTTTTGTTTGAACAAATAGAAGCAATCCATTCTGAACAGGTGATAAATTAAAGGGGGTTTCTAAATCTGCGAGAGCTGGTGTTATGGCTGCTGGATTTTGAACACCCACTTGTCACATGGCACATTTCCATTGCAGGGCCTCGCTTGGCTTAGTACGGTGTAGTTAGGCCTGGTTAGGCCAGGCTCACTTTATGCTGTGTTTCCATTACAGTTTAGTAGCTGGAGCAGTAACTATAGTAACGCAGTGTAGGCGGAGCCGTGACGTCATCTTGAATGCGAACCACAGAAAAACAACATCAGCCGTTAGCTCTTAGCACTCAGAGCTCACAGCTCCTCATATCTGTTCAGAAACTAGACAAAAGTTAAACAAGTACAAACCACAGACTGTCTGTGTCATGGGGAATACAGTCGCTGGTTTATTTATGTCTGTATAGGCCGTTGTTGTGAGTGTGGACGGTCGGAGCATATACTGCGTTAGCTTAGCCGATCTCCATTTAGAAAACACGCATTTTAAAAGGTCTGTCAGCAGACTCCTCAAAGCATTAATTCATGGTTTTTACTAACCGGTATCAATATGTTGTTACTTCGGCATCATTTTGAAACGTGTATTACAATTAAATCACGGTCAAATATGTTCATCTTGTTGTAGTTGTAGCCCCCTTGCCAGCGATTATCTCTCTCTAGTTTAGCATACTCAGCCCGAATCAACCTGGTTGTTGGCCCGGAAAGAACCTCGATTTTATGGGGCCAGAAAAACTGTGAAATAGTACCCGCTAGCCGGAACTACGCCAAGTGGAAACGCAACCAAAAACGGGCCGGGCAAGGCGCCGCACGCTTAAACCGCGCTCCGCGCTGTAGTGGAAATGCGCCATTAGTTAGTCCACTTTAGTTCTTATTATTTTAGGGCACAAGGTCTGACGGAGTGACACGGGACAAATGATAAATATGCTGTGCAGGGCAGTACAAAGCTGGACACCTGTTCACCCTAACCGGAGGTGGTGTTAGATTTCCAAAACATCACTTTCAACCTCCATGTAAAACATAATGTGGATCCTTGGGGCCTGTCTCCAGCGGTCATGGTGCTTTACTGTTGGGTTGACAGGCATCATGGAAGTACACCAACGTTAATGCATAAGTGAGGGCCCAATCATCACTGCTTGTAGTTTTAATGTGTTTTTATTTGTGATGTGTGAAAAGATAAAGCAGTCATTGCATCAGAGCATAATTGGATTTGCGCAGGTTGTCTCTCTGATTTGTAAATGCAAGCTGGAAAAGACAAATCTATTACTGCATCTGCAAAGTTTTTTACAAGATCTCCTCTGACAACAGTACACATTCCCTTGGGACCCAGTGACTTGATGCTGACCCGGTGGCCGGCTGAAGCTTGATGGCGTTAAGTGCAGTGCGATTTGGGCTCCATTGAGTGACGCCTGTGGCAGGTTTTTTCACGAGTGGCTGCCCTTGCCAAGGGGTCACTGCTGCACCAGTTTGTGTTGGCTGTGTCAGAGGACTGCGTGTAAGCTGGATTTCTGCCAACATGTCTGGTACTGTTTTGAACCTGCAAGAGTGGTTTGTGAATTTGAATGGATTAGGCAACTGGTATCACATGTGATGAACAGACATTGAATTGCATATAATGTCAAATGTATATTTGAAATTGCACTTGTATGTTTTTCTGTTGCATGCCTAACATTGCATCCATAGCCTTCTCATTATTTTGGCATGTAGAAACGCACTGTTGTGTGTGGGTACAGTACATTACATTTAGAATGTTAATCAGAACTGGCTGATACATTCATCAAAATGTTGTTGCTATGGAAACACATGTTCTGAGTCTTATGCAACAATCTAAAATGGTTCCTGTAACCAAGCAGGTGAACAATCAGAATGCTCTGTGAATGCAATTGCTTTTTTGACAATATTTATACTATAATAATATATAATATAATTGGTCTGTAATTGGTCATTTCCAGATGTCAAGCTTCAACACTAGTACTGGCTTTTCCCCCTAAATTAAAGTATGTATTAGTATATTTTTTTCTATCATTTCGACCACATTACGATGCATCTTTCCTGTTTTGCTGATATTGATATAATGGGCTGTATCTTTTAGTTGACATGTATAGTATAAATGTGTTTTTTTCTAGTGAAAATATGTTTTATAACAGCATCTTAAAATAATTTGGGCTCACTGTGCATAGATTACTCAAAGCCGCCACTATATGACTCTCCTCCATTAGATGTATTCACCCAGTGATCTATTCTGCTCAAGGCTCAGCACAGCCTTGCCCTGCCAGCTATTGTGACCGACTTCACTTGTCTATTTTGGACGGATTTCCCAGACTCCCTCAGATTCAGCTCAAATATGTAGCTTGACTCTCACAGTGTGGTGGAGCGTTACATTTTTTTATCTTCACCGGTTTTGCTGCACATGCCAGAACATTATGGATACCATTCTTTGTGACTCAACTAAAGTTATGTGTGTGCCATATTCATCATTCCAGTTTCCTTTTTGGCACATGAAGCAATGTACTAAGGCTGCTCATTAGCTCACTGTCTGATCATCCGATCCCACATTTTACACAAGAGAGGCGATGTTACTGACCTAGCCATCTATGTTTACTCAAATTGTTGTGCAACATGCTGCCCCCTTTTAGTAAATTAGATTGCTTAAAGGTGGGGTATGTAATTCACTTCAGAAACACTTTTTGTTATATTCCATGGAATGCTCTTAACATCCCGATAGAAATGAATATATTAAATGCTTTGACAATAAACACAACACAAAAATGTCATCTGTGGAAGCCGTGGCGCTGTAAAAAGCACGACCAATCATTTTAGCCGGCCCGGCTAAAGTAACTGGATGGCCTACCTGCCTGTCAGCCTTCCATCTGTGTACAAACTTATCTCGTGCCCTCATTGGTCATGTGCGCGTTCGTGTGTGTTGGAGGAGGGGCTGTGTAAGGAAGTGGCAGATTTTTTCCGGCTGTGTATTTTCAAATTCTAGCGCACTCGAGCTGGTTTCTCCAAAATTACCTACCCCACCTTTAAGTACATTTGAATATGTTTTCATGTTGTCCTGTTGTAGAGACAAGACACCTATGAGCACATCTCTGGTAAAGACTGGTAACAACTATTTTGTACAGATCTGTTGGTTATATCACTAATAAATTAACAAAATCACACACACCTTTGACAACGAATGTCATGGATAACCCTATATATGACTTTTATATAGATGTTTTACTTTCTTGCATTGGTTTCACTTCTAATCCCTTTTATAGAGATAAACACACATTACAAAAACAGATATTTTCCTTAACTGATGTTAGCAGGAGCATATGTATTTAAATGTAGTCTGTGATATTTTTTTATTTTGTGCTTCATTATCATTCCTTTACACCCAGCCATGTTGTGTGCATGCATAACTGCATTAACATGGGATTTCCCTCATCTGATTAACACGTCCAGTTATAGATTATATTTGAATCCAAGTAACTAGGGGCTGTGACATTTTCCAGCTCTGCCATGAGTATATAATAATTAATACTGGAGTAAACCATACATCTCCACCTCAATTACATTATACATTTGACTGGATTATTATTTTACACACAAATATACCCAACAAGGTCAAATGCACATTGAAAAAACATACTTCCCTTTGCGTGCAAACATAGCCAGTAAATATACATGTATTACATTTGTATACATAATGTTTAATTATGTCACCTCACCCATCCTGAGCCTGAGGAACTGACCCTGGTGCAGAAGTTACTTCTTCGCTGATGCTTCTTTTGTCATGCAACCTAACGTGCAAGCATCTACTTAACAGTTGAGAAATATGAGAACAATTCAAACTCCATTTCTGAAAACGCCACTCTGATGCTTTTGCATAAACGTATAATGCCTCAGAACTGCTATCTCTGTGTTTTTACCATCTCTCTACAACGTTAACTGGACTTGGAGTGATGCATGATCCAAACTTCCTCCATTAATGTGGCATCAACACCTCCTACTCTTTTCCAACATAAAATAGATTATGTAGGACTACAATTATAGACAACAATATGTGACAAAAGAGCTGGTGAATTTTATTTAAAGGTGACAATGAAATTCCACTAGAATCTACCGACCAGGGTTTGGGCCACACTCCACCAGGAAATGTAACAAATGGTCACTCACAGCCAAAGAAAATGTGAAATTACATGAAACACAAAAGTAAAGATAAAAAAGAGGCAAAAAAGTACTTAACCACGCATTAAAATGGCTCATCTAGTCATGTCACCATATGGTGTACTGTACATACTACCAAACAATAAGAAGCCTCTGAAATCGCAAATAAAAAAGGAACAATTAAACAATGAGCCAGTATTTGCAACACACTGACATTTGAACCAAAAGACAATTTAAATATCTAAGTTCACTTAGGAGAACATGCTGCCTCTTACATCAGTGTAAACTCTTGCTTGTGTCTCCCCTATGTTACAATTTGTTTCCCTGATTTTTTTAACAATCAACTGCAAGGTTGGAAAGCAAATCCCTAGAAACAGCTAATGGAATAATTGAATATTTGCATTTATTGAAGAGTAGAAATATAAGAATAAACCTTAAAAACATAAGATACATATTAGTGTTTTAGCTTGATCTTCCTCTGATAAAGACAACACGCTCAATCCTGTATGTTGATTAATGCAGCCTCAGTATTTATTTATTTAACATATTCTGCACGCTCTCCGTTATTCCCATATAGTATACCCCTATATCACGTTTCTCTTCGGGATACATATCATAGAGAGGAAATGAGACTGCTTTATGGGGTCCACCACCGGCATCTTAGATATGATTATGTGACCTGACAGTCTGAGGTCTGCCTCTGACAGTGATCCATGTGGAAGGAAGCTTGTGATTGTCAGTGCAATGCTTTCTTTCTTCTGCGCCTTGCCCAAATGCTCGCCATGCGGGATGGCTCACAGAATCGCTACCGGCAAATGAACCATCTTCATGTCTCCAGCATACAGACAAAGGGAGACACACACAAGCCGGTCCCCAAACGTGCCGATGTATGCGACCACGTTTCTGCTTGTATCTTCCATGTTGGGGGGAGGTCCCGGTGTTAAATAGTGTGCAGATGAGCCTCGACCTTGCCTTTTATGAGCAACAGTCGAGTAAAATGTAACAACGGGAAATAAGATAATTTATCATAAGGTTTTATTTTACGTTTTCAACATAGGCTAGGTTTTTCAGCCATGTGCTGCACAGCATTTCTGATTTACGTTATGAATTACCGGTGTTGCAGAATAGATATTTATTTGTAATTCTGGGGGTGCTTTTAATGTGGTGGTCGTTCATTAGCTCCCAGACCGTAAGCAGACATCGCAATGGAGGCATGAGAGGCGAGAAATGGGTGGGGAAGGAGGAGGGGAGCTGCGCCACATTGGAGAGGAGAAGGCAGGGGTCTGAGCGCGCGCTGAGGTGGGATGTGTTGCTTCCAAAGTCAATTCAGCTACATTCAGTTATATAACCTCCGGTTCTAGTTTTCGGAATAAATCTTCTACATATTAACATACTAGCTGTGCTGCTAAATGTTTAATATGGCACACAGATTTATTATGATGTGTTGTATGTTTGTAGCTACCACACGCAATACAATACATTCAATAAATGCAATAAACTCATAAAAGTGCTATATTTATTGCTAGCAAAGGTGTAAACTCATTATGCATAATGGTAAGAATTAAAGAAACTATAAGTCAGGATTGTATAAAAAATATAACCAGCTGACTCCCAGCACGTAATTGAAAGATCGTAAAAAAAGTGCCGAGAGAGTACAATGGGAGTGGGTAGGCTATATGTGACAAGTTTCTTATTTTATTTTGAAAAGACTCCACCACGTTTCCGGTAATCTTGGTGCAGAATTCGACCGGCTTTACCTAACTCACAGCTCCAGAGGCAGGGAAACACACCCGTCAGCAGCGCGCATTGGAGATAAAAAAAGCGCATCACGGACAAAGGAAATATGGGTGCGCTGGAGAGGGTTCATCTCCGCCGGGTAGCACAATGGATGAGCTGCTTGTGCTTCTTTTACCGGGAGACCAATTAGCCCACCTTAATGAGGTGCTGGGACGCAAGATACTGCAAGCTAAACAGGCATAAGGCTGCGTTTAATCCGTCTGCGGATCCTTTGAGCTTGCAATGGCTGTGACGGGGATATGCAACTGGATAGGGAATAATGTGCCTTTTTATTTTGTGATATTTTCCTTATTTTGTGGCCTTTCCTTTGGACAATTGCGCTATTCTGTTACAGAAGAGCTCGAAAATGGGGCACTGGTCGGCGATGTGGCGCATGACTTGGGGCTGGATATTCGAAAGCTCTCCACCCGAAAAATGAAGGTAACCTCCAGCAGCGGTAAACGTTATGTGATTGTCAACCCCAAAAATGGGAAATTACTTGTCAATGAAAGGATCGACAGGGAGGCACTGTGTGATTTATCCAACACCTGCCTTATAAATCTGGAGGTGCTGGTCGAAAATCCCAATGAGGTGCACCACGTCGAGGTGGAGATTGTTGATGCCAATGATAATGCCCCGCAGTTCCCCAGAGACGAGTACCAACTAGAAATCACAGAATCTGCTTTACCTGGGTCTCGTTTCCAAATTGAAAACGCTGAAGACCCAGACATTGGTTCCAATTCTGTTCGCATGTATCAGCTCAGCACAAACGACCATTTCGCGCTGGTGTCCAACAAACCCTCCCTGAATACAAAGCACATCGAGCTTGTGCTCAAAAAGCCCGTTGACCGTGAACAGACGCCTTACCACCAATTTATTCTAAGTGCTGTGGATGGTGGGATGCCAGAGAAAACAGGCACCGCCACAATCAATGTCCGGGTCCTGGACTCAAATGACAATGTCCCCACGTTTGACAGCTCAGTGTACAAGGTGAAACTGTTGGAAAATTCAGCCAAAGACACCCTGGTTATCCAACTGAATGCATCTGATCTGGATGAGGGCACAAATGGAGAGGTGTATTACTCTTTCAGCAGTTACACCCCTGAGAGAGTGAGGCAGATGTTCAGCATGAACACCAACACTGGAGAAATAAGAGTGAGGAGCAATGTTGACTATGAAGAGACCAACTCCTATGAGATGTACATCCAGGCGATGGACAAGGGCCCTGGCGCCGTGGCAGCACACTGTAAGGTGGTCGTAGAGGTGGTTGATGTAAACGACAACGTTCCCCAGATAGTGCTGTCATCTCTGTCAAGCCCCGTGAGGGAGGATGCCCGTGCAGACACCGTAGTGGCCCTTATTAGTGTGACTGATCAAGACTCTGGCGCTAACAAGCAGGTGAGCTTAGAGATCCCAGCAGGCCTTCCTTTCAAGATCAAGTCATTCAGAAATTACTACACTCTGGTTACCTCAGCCTTCCTGGACCGCGAGACCACTGCTGCCTATAATGTCACTCTGAGTGCCACAGATGGAGGGAACCCTCCCCTCTCCTCTCAGAAGACCATACAGGTGGATGTGGCTGATGTTAATGACAACCCACCCCGATTTGAGCAGACTTCGTACACCGTCTATGTGGGCGAGAACAACGCCCCTGGAGCCTCTTTGTGTACTGTGAAAGCTCAAGACGCAGACATCAAAGAGAACGCACGCATCACCTACACAGTGCTCAATGACAACAACCATGGCATCCCTGTCACCTCGTATGTGTCTGTGAAGGCCGATACAGGGGAGGCGTATGCCCTGCGAGCCTTTGACTATGAGTCACTGAGAGAGTTTCACTTCCAGGTCAAAGCCCAAGATGGGGGCATTCCTCCACTCAGTCGCGTCGCCACCGTCTACATCTACGTAATGGATCAGAATGACCATGCACCACTGATAGTCAACCCTCCCGGCAACGGCACACGCTCCTTGGAAACAGTGCAAAAGAACGCAGAGCCTGGTGTCATGGTTACCAAAGTGGTGGCGTACGATGCAGACGCAGGTCCAAACGCCTGGCTGGTGTATGTGCTGGAGACGGCCACTGACCTGGACCTGTTCAAGGTGCACGAACACACAGGGGAGATCAGGACCACTCGGAGGATCCTGGAGGACAACTCCACATCTTTCGGTCTGACTATTGTGGTAAAGGACCATGGGCAGCCTAGCCTCTCCTCCACTGCCACCATCAATGTGGCTGTCATGGAGGTGCCGCCCAAAGTGGCCCCTGACCCGAAGAGAATCATACGCCCCCACAGCACGCTGCTGTTCTCCAACGTGACCCTCTACTTGATCGTGGCTCTGAGCGCCACCACCTTTGTTTTCCTAGTCACTGTTGTGGTGCTGGCAATCGTCCGTTGCCATGCCTACTGCACCCAACCTGGGTCTTGCTCTCCTTGCTGTGTGTCGCAAAAGCCCCCTCCCGATGGGGGGAGCAGCAGCGTGAGTGCTGGTGGGGTAGGCGGCGGAGGACCTGGAGCACAGCCCAATAGCAATGTGATGCTTCGGAGAGACCTCAAAGTGGAGCCTCACTACATCGAAGTGCGTGGTAACGGCTCTCTAACAAAGACGTACTGCTACAAGACCTGCCTGACAGCCACCTCCGGCAGTGACACTTTCATGTTCTACAACACGGGACGACCCATCAGTGGCACCTGGGGCAGCGGCGCCGACCGCTTCTTCACCAATAACAGTGGATTTGTACGCAGACTGAGCATGCCTGATGCCTCCATGCAACTCTGCCCAGAGGTGGGTCATTCATTTTGTATGTTTACCTTTGTGGGAGGTTAGGACTGGAAGGTCATGAATCACCATGTTTACACATTAGTGGCTTTAACGTAGCCTATGTAGGCTGCAAAAAAAACACCTATTATTTTATACAATGTGGATTAATCTGCAGAATATTTTCTAGATTCATTGTATGCAGTAAAAAATACAAGAAACAGAAAGTCTGTAATCTTTTAATGTTTTGTAATGTCAGTGAGAAACCTATTGATATTCAGTTTAATATGATATAAAACAGCATCTTTAAGAGGCTGAAAACAGCATTTCCTGACATTTGTGCAGTTAAAAATAACTTTCAAGAATAATCGATTATCAAGAGATGTTAAGATTATCTCCATCAGCTCAATCGAAAAGTCAACTAATCGTTGCCGCTCTACTTGTATGACATATTTTCTAGCTCTAAACAATGTAACATCCCTTTTTAGTACATACTAAACATGACTTTTCATTAAGGTCTATTGCCATAGCATGCATTGTCATAATTTCTGTCTGTGTGATAGTGTTGCTGCAGGGCGTTGATATTTCTGTATGTCAAGTTTGATCGCCTCCTGCAATGAATTGAATCCTTGCGTGCCTCATTCTCTCTGTGCAGTTCCCACTTGTGCTGTGCTGTCGCCCAGCCCAGCTCAGCACTCACACTGCATTAGTGTCAGGCCTGATGCTTTTCAGGGTTTTCTGTTAGTTCTGATGATTCAGAGATTTGTGTTTCAGTTTGAGGTTGTCATCACATCTACACTAGGAACAGGTCACGTAGTATTCACAACTCTCTCATTCTCTGTGCAAGTGTGTTTCACTTTTGTGTGTGGGGGCAAACGTGTGTGTGTGTGTGAGTTGTGTGTGACTGTTGCACTGGAGCAGTAAGGGTTAATTGACTTGATCAGAGGCCCTATGACTAGTTTTTTCTTCTGAACTTGCACAACTATTCGAGATGAGTTAAACAGTGAATGCCTTCACCTGCCAAGCCATATCTAATGATTTAATTCCACACACACTACAGTACATCAAAAATCCCTGAATTACATGACATTATTGCAACAAAAAACACCAACACTAGTATCACTTATATCGCTGTATAATTGACATGATGCTAATCGAGATGCTCTACAGTCTACATGCTGTCCTGAAGATACATGTGCCATTTGTTTAGACCTCTAATGTTGACATGTTCATGTTGTAGATTTATGGAGTCCATGTTGGAGATTTCTGGGTATATATTTTTGCCTTTATGCAGGAGACGTTAGATTAGAAGGTAAACATATTTCTGTCCGATTATTAAGGCAAATGCTGCTAAGGTTAGGCGTTCATCTCTGGATGCATCATCCTTATCGGTTGCCAGCCACTGGGACATTAGTTACAAAAAAAATCTCCAACCAAGACTAATGTAGCACTGTAGATTAAATTAACCTCCAGCCTCTGTTCCTTAGCCCTGTAAATTAGATTTACTCTATGCTGGTTCTCCCAGCAGGAAATACTCCCCTCTGAATTGAACTGAAGAACACAATGTGCCAGCATTATCTGGGACACTTGCTGCTGCCTGAGCAGGTTTGTGTCTTAAACACAGCTTTTTATTTTGTTTTAAGGGTTATTCCGTTCCGAGGCTACAACCCACATGATGCTGCCAAATTATTTTGCATGAATGCAGCTGTTCACATTATTTCATACAGTGCAGCTAGACGGTACCTATTCATGAGGAAAGTGATGTGTAGGCATAATCAGGCATGAATGATTAGCTCATTAAATAGGGCTTTCCCCCTATGAGACCAATATGGTATTTTTTTTATATGAAGGCATTATCATCAGCAAAATGTGTCCATCATCAAAGGCAAAGGAATAGCAGTCTTGGCAGCCTTAACATAATGTCCAAAAATCTCAATACTTTTAACCAGAGCTGCAACTAACAAGTGTTTTCATTATCGAGCTGCAAAGTATTTTCCTTCTTAAAAATTGTTCTTGCCAATAATTATTTCCCTATCAAACATTTTTGTTCGAAAATCGGAAGAAATGTCCATCAAAGTTGCTTCAATGTCTCTGAATATCTTCTTGTACAAATGTCCGTTTATAACCCAAATGTATTCAGTTGTATATGATGAGAGGCTAAAAAAAGCATATAAATATATTTATATCAAAATAAATCTTACCATTTACACCATCACAGCTCTGATGAGAGCTAATGTAAGATCATTTAAAATAGTGTTACATATGTTGTTAAAGATTACCCTCATCCAGGCAATGTGTTTCAATTTCAGTATAGTAAATATCCAATGTATGTAATATAGAAGAAATTAATTTGTCAAACATTATTGATCAGTTGTAACATGCATTGTCTTACACTCAGACACATTTGTGATGCTATACTGTACTGATATTGTTTATATAAATGCCTCAAGTAATACAAGTGGTTGACAGTAAATAAGTACATTTACTCAAATACTTTACTTAATTACATTTTAAGTTCCCTTATTTGAGAATTTTCATTTCTTGCCACTTTATACTTTTACTCTATTGAAATGCACAGGAAGTGTTTCTTTTTTTTACTTAACTACAATTATCACTTAGCTTAAGTTACATTGAAAATTCTAATTAATAATGAAAATGTACAATTACTAAATATTTTATGAACATATTAGTGCATTAATTATTATAATTCAATAATATAATACTGTATACTGAATTGTTTTATGATTAGGCCACTGTGCAGGATGAGTCATTTTAATTGTTGTTCTTGAAGTATTCTTTGACGCAAATACGTTTGCTTACTTTCACTTTAAACAGTAAATCTACTGTTTTGTATTGCTGCTTTTACTTTAATAAACGATCTAAATACTTCATCTACTACCCGGCTAATATAAACCAGAGGTATCGGATGCGGTTGCCCTGGCGATAATGGCTCTTGCTTATTGGTTTTCAAAGGCAATTATTCACCACAGGGACTGCTGGGACTTCCAACCACTCAGCTCAGCCCGGGTTCATCAGGAGCATACAGAGACTCACAGTTACACACACACACACACACACACACACACACACACACACACACACACACACACACACACACACACACACACACACACACACACACACACACACACACACACACACACACACACACACACACACACACACACACACACACACACACACACACACACACACACACATACACATCTGTCTGTGCACACACACACAGCCAGTCGGCACTCAGGGCAAGGGCATTTCTCCCCCCACTCCCACATTTATACAGTCGCAGAGTGACACTGTCCAACAACTCGTCAATATGGCGTTCAGTTACTGCCCTTTTTCAAGTCCTTCTGTGTCTGTGGACATCAATGTGTGTGTGTGTGTGTGTGTGTGTGTGTGTGTGTGTGTGTGTGTGTGTGTGTGTGTGTGTGTGTGTGTGTGTGTGTGTGTGTGTGTGTGTGTGCGCGAGCGCGATGGGGGACACGACTGCAGTGTTCCCATCACGTCCAGAGCTGGGATGTGTATCGTGATTAATTGATGAGGCCATGGCCCAGCCTAGCGCTGCACTGAATGAGATCAAACCTAACTCTCTCTCTCTCTCTCTCTCTCTCTACCTCCTGCTCGCTCAGCCGAAAGCCCCGAATGCTGACTGGCGATATTCTGCATCTTTGAGGACAGGGATGCAGAGGTAAGCACATTTCTATCTTTTAACTCTTTTACAACTTTGATCCTCTAGAAAAAGGCACACCTACAGTGACCCATCATAATGCTCTTTATCAGAGATGCTAAATGTACAGAATCTAATACAACATTTATCCACACATCATCACCTTTTTTGCACATCCCTACACTTCCATCAGAAATGATAGCAGCGCAATAAAAAAAACTGCTGACCAGTATGTGCCATTATTAAAAACAACCATCAGTGGCCCCCTCAGCATCACTTTGTGAACGTCTTCCTTCTTGGGGAACAGCCATCTGCAGCTCCCATCAGTGGATGCATAGCATTCCTCCTCTGCAGTGTAACACTATATAGGTCATCTACATTCTGAGCGTCGCTTCCCCCCAGTCTTTAAGCAGGAAGCATGAAGGACAAATGAGCTGACTATGACCTTTCTCAGATGATCAGAGCCACACATGCATCAGTCTCTACGTGCACATCACACATGCATGCCCTTCTGTGTGTCTTTTTGAGGACATTTTTGGACTTTATTCCTGCTGTTAATTGGCCTGCAGTGAGATTCCTACGCCTTATTGCTTGACCAAATCTGAATTATAGATTGGTCTAAAGATCTCATTATCATTAGTTTCAAAGCAATCAGAGAATACTGAAATTGGATCCAAAAATAGCTTTTTTGTATCTATTTGAATTTGGTAATGATCATGTCAGAAAAGTTGTTTAAAATACATAATCAAGTGTTCCGCTAATTTAATAGGAGGACAGCTGTAACGTCGGGGACTAATGAGTTTTACCTCCGCATATCTGTAATTTGTACTAAATTCTCCTAATTTCCTGCCAACAATGCTCACTGCTCAGTCGTGCAGTCCTCTGCCTTGTCTAAGTTTGATTTAATTGGATATTAGTGTTAATTTCTATGGCGTGGAGGGTATCATAATGAGCATCATGTCATCAAGTCACTGTAACATGACATGGATTAACATAAATCATCATTGCAATTTGCCGCTGCCATCTCTAGAATGGCAGTGCCTGTAACACGCTAAGACACAGAGAGGCTCATGTATTAACACTTCACCCTAAAACACGCATGCTGTAATATATCTAAACAAAGCGTGGAGCGTCAACTTTACTGACCCACATTCAGTCAGTGGAGAAAACACCAGTATCTGTGTCACGTTCTCACCCGTTACAACTAGCTCCCTTGATTATGGAAAAGTTAAACTCACACTGTTCAGAATGCACACAGCCATTTTTTATTTATAACTAATCCCTATTCAACGTGACACATAAGCGTGTTGCAGTTTTGAGGTACTGTAGATGCTCTGCTGCATTGCAGAGGCCACAGCCAGGGTAGTGCCTCCTATACAGTAAGCTCTGGATTCATTATGGATGTATGCGGGGAAAATCTCCGGACTAGGTTGGAAACCCTTGGCTTTGGATGTTTATAACATCATTACAAAAGTTTCTTAATCTAAAGTTACAATTTAGTGATTATGTGTCATCCTTTCCCCCCCAGTTGTGTTATGCTTAAGTAGGAAAGCTTAAGGGAAATTAGCCCTATTGCCCTTTTGAATGTCCTGTTTGACTCTTTGACCTGAAAGCATGGGTGTAAATAATACATAAAATGATGGCTGAAATCCATTTAGCTGCTTTGATTTCAGGGTCCTGCATGCTGGCAGGATGTCACTCTTACCTCAACAGTCATTTAGAAAGCAACACCGGAGCTTTTCTGAGAATAAAACATTTTTATTGTATCTTGTCAAGTCAAATGTTGCCATTTAAAAAGCTTATTCTGATTCCTAAATGCTCTGATTTAACAACAAATGATGTCCAAGGAGTGTAGGGTTTGAGAATTATGGCAGTTATATGGCGAATTTCGAGCTGTCCTCCACTCCACTAGCTGTGACATCACGCACTCTAAGCCTTAACCAGCTGCGCAATACACACCAACCCTGTCTCCTAAAAATGACGTTCCCACAGAACTAAACTGCATTCTTAATTACGTTAAGCAAGATATGTATTTTCTCCCACGTTACGTTCGTTATGAACGTATCTCAAATACGTTTATTTTCTACACATCTTCTAGAAACATATATTCTCCCACGTTACGTTTCTTATGAACGTATCTTAAATACGTTTATTTTCTACATATCTTTGCCATTTATTGTCTTGCTTATAATAATGATAATAGTCATTTATAAATATCATTTTAGAGCACACATTTGAAATCAGTAGGCGAGGCTGGAATTTCGGCAGCTGTTACTCTCATGAGTGAGGCAGAGAATAATAGTTTTTAACATGCCAAAAAGCTGCTGTGTTGTTTATTGCACCTCAAACATTAAAACAAATCCAGAGTTACGTGTTTCTGTACTTCCTCTAAGAAGAAAGGACAGTAACAGAAGAGCTCTGTGGCTTCAGGCTTGATCGCCGTTCAAATGACAGCGTTGGTTTCCCCAAAAATGGGCGGGGCTGTAAAGTGACGTAGATTTTACTCTCATCTATTATTCAAAACCATTCTATTTATTCTAACGTAAATTACATGCTGGTGTTTTATGTTTTTATTTTAAATCGTATAATGTCAGACTTTTTTTCCCGTCTGTGAGGAAAAGAAATGGGGCTTAGAGCCTCAAAATACTGAAATCTGTATTTTTGAAAATCCTTTTTTCCTTATTTACTCAACAATAACACACAATTATCCTTGTTTTTATTTATTCGTTTAATTCTATAATCTTGGGCTTTTTAGCCGTAAATAAAGTCACCGGAAACAGACGTAGGCCTATAAGGGACATTTTGAGGATACACACAAACCCACTGAACAGATTACCCAAGATCCTCAGCTTGAAGCTTGTTGATTGGATGTTTAGCCGCAATGCATGTTGGGATATGATGTTAATGCGATATGATATCCGAAAAAAATAAAAAAAAATAATAATAATAATACTTTATTTCGAGTGTTCTTGCTTTTCTCTTTGGAAGTCATCACATAACGGCATTGTAATACACAGTTCGGCTGCATTAAATATTACACATCTGCTGTAGTTCTTTATTTATAGAGCCCTGATGAGAAGACTTCTGGACAAAAAGGAGAACTGCCGCCAAAACTGAATATGTGACGTGGATCATAAATATATCAACAATTAAACAACACCTTGCATTTCTTTTCACAAAATACGTCTCCTTGCAGTATCAATACTAATATGGCTGACTTTTATATTTGATCCAATTGGTAGATAGGTTACATTTACACCATAACGGTGCACAGCTGATAGAAAAGGACTGATTTTCTTTGAATATAAGAATGTAAATACTGAGTTGAGAGAATAGTCAGGGGATTTGGGTGATGGGAGACACATCTATGGAATCACAATTTCAATAGCTTACCATTAAATGACGGATATGCCTTTCTGTCTGTGATGTTTTACAAATCAGATATTAATGTGTAGAAGTAAAGCATGAGAAATAGTATAGCAATATCCTGTAAAATTATGTAAAAACATGAATAAAACTACACATCTTCAGATGTTATACATACAAGTGTCCTAATACAAAGTTATTATTAGTATGCTGTGTGTACCTTGTGTGCACCGCCTAGTGGTTAAAGCACGTTATTGATTTATTTTTGTTGAATAATGTTATTTTTGTTGAATAATGTTATTTGATGAAAAAAATATTAAGAGTACATACTTTCATAGGGGGAAAGTAGAAGGTCTGTGATAGAAATATAGAATATAAAAAATCAAGAAGATACTGTAAGTGATCTCTACAATAAAACAGTTCAGTGCACGATGTACAAAGATATTAATAGGAGGATGTGCAAAACAGACAAACTAATTAACCTCTATTTAAACATTAAATAATACTTTAGGTTAAGGTCTTCTTTCAAATAAAAAAAAAACTTTGGGGGTATCTATCTACAGATAAATATTAAGCCTGACAGAGTACTTAACGTCTAATGTATTGCTTTCCTGCAATGTTAACTATGTTGAAGCACTTATTTTAACTGATATTATACACATTAATTATACTCTTATGTATGTAGATAGTATAAGAAATGTGCAGAATATGACAATTTAATGGTGGAGGTACACACATATTGATAGATGTCTTGTAATTAACTATTAGTAGAGAATAACGAGTAATTAATAGACTTTATAGAGATCTGCAGATAAATGTTTAGTCTTCTCAAGCACCAACTATCAAATATCTCGCCTGATTGTTGGCACTTGACAATCACCTTTCCCTGAATTTTACTCAGGTGTAACTAAAGTCTGCTTTAAAGGTTGTTTATATTTCACATCATTAATCAGAATCTGCAGAGTTACTAAAATAAATGTAATGGAGTAAAAATACCAGGTTAACCTCTGAATTGTAGTGGAGTAGAATATATATTAATGCTGCCCATTATGGATACAAGCGATTTTCACCCATGTAGTAATTAAATGTTTTAAATGTGTACACACCAATGTGTTTCCTATCGCCTAAACCTCCAGGGCTGTACACAGTTTAATACTGTCAACTTCTAATTTTTGGAAAAACGAAAAAACGTCTTTTAAAACTACAACTCCCAGTAGAGACGTGCCATAGAGAACATGTTGCGAAACACAATAGCCAGCATGTGTAGTTCTGGGGAGGCGTTCGAGTCCAGTTTTGAATAGTCTGCCTTGGTTTCGTTCTATTTCAAAGAGCTTGACTCTCGGCGTAACCTTGGCGCACTGCCACTCCAACATCCAATCACAGAGCTTGAAGATTAATCACGGGGTTTGTCAACGGGACTGTAGTCCCAAACGATAGCTGGGGATTATGGGTAGTGTAGTGTCTTCGGCCATCCTAAACTGAAATGTTTTTCGGATATCATATCGCATTAACAACACCACATCTGGCGTCACAGAGATCTTATGTTACTGTCCTTTCTTCTTACAGGAAGTACAGAAACACGTAACTGGATTTGTTTTAACGTTTGAGGTGCAATAAACGACACAGCAGCTTTTTGGCATGTTAAAAACTATTATTTTCTGCCTCGCTCATGAGAGTAACAGCTGGTAAAATTACAGCCTCGCCAACTGATTTCAAATGTGTGCTCTAAAATGATATTTGTAAATGACTATTATCATTATTATAAGCAAGACAATAAATAGCAAAGATATGTAGAAAATAAACATATTTAAGATACGTTCATAACAAACGTAACGTGGGAGAAAATATGTTTCTAGAAGATATGTAGAAAATAAACGTATTTGAGATACGTTCATAACGAACGTAACGTGGGAGAAAATACGTTTCTTGCTTAACGTAATTGAGAATGCAGTTTAGTTCTGTGGGAACGTAATATTTAGGAGACAGGGTTGTACACACTCATGTTTAAATCCTAAGAAGGCCTCTTTACCAAGCTCCAAACTAAGTTAAATATCTCAAAAAGTGTAAAAGATATGAAGGATCTGAAGAACAAGTTTTATAGCTGAAGGGTTTGTGATCATTTTAAAGTTGGAATGAAGTCTCTATCTGAAAGTATGTGGAAGGAGAAGCATTTGGTGCAAGGTGTAGGTAAAAGAGGATTTGAAGGTTCCTCCCATTGAGTTCCATGTTAAAAAAAAGAGTTTAAAAAGCTGAATATTTTGAAAAGTATACAATATTTTGAAAAAGTTGAACGTTTCCCATCATGTGCTGAAAAGGCTGACTATTTTGATATTTGAATGGTTTCTGTAGCTGAAACTATGCTGAAGTTATTGAGAGCCAAACTATTTGGTGAAATAAGAAGATGATTAAAGAATCGAAGAACTAGTGGAATGCTGTAAACAGCAAAAAAATGTGCCTAGAGGTTCCTGACGGCTCGCCACTGGTAAGTCGCTTTGGATAGCGTCTATCATGTAATGTATGGTAAAGGGTAAAACAATCATCTTACTATTCAATGTTAAAAATAATAATTACTTTGAGGCCTTCTTGTAGAAAATATATAAAAGGAATGACTTCTACATCTACAGCCCACCTGCTGAGTCGAATAAAACAGTAGATCCCAGAAAAGAACACCCTTTAGGTTTCATGTCTACTGATGAAATGTAAAATAAAAAACATCTCAGACTTCAAAAACTGCCAACATCCTGAGAGTCTATGTTGTGCTTGTAGCGTGAATTCTTAATATTTTTCATTTGGGTGTGGTAGGAGTGTCCTACTTTTTATACACATAATTATTAAAAATATAAATATGTAACAAGATCAGCTGGAAACACTTAAGTACTTTCAAAATGTTATGTATCCCTTTTGAATATGTAAATAATGGAGTCTAAAATGTTGACAGATGAAAGACCAGCAAAGTAGAAAGTGCTATTGGAAAGCTTTTACTGTGAAGCAGCTGCAGTCGGCGTTTACAGAAGAAAGGCACTCAGCGTGAGAGAGAATGAATTGTAGAAGAAGGATGATGGGAAAATAGGGGTAAGGGCATGACAACTCTAAACCACAGCAAGTCCTGTGTTACTCAACAGCTACACAAATATACTAAACTGAAAGCAAATGTTCTAAATGGCTTCTTCTATATTCCATAGTCGCATCTGTCAATGTCTCGCTGTCTCGCAGACAGCGAGATCAGTAGAAATGGCCATGTCATGGGACCTTTAATAAAATGTATGTTGGCTCAATTTTATTTAGCTCTTCAAATTAGGGTAAAAGGGGATTTCTCACTGTTTAAAGAGCCTGTGACACCATCCCAACAACTGTTGTGCAATGAAATATTGGGCTACTAGTAATCTCGAACCGTCAGTTTAAAAAAGAAAAAGCGATACCGTTTCGTTAAATATCAATAATTTCGAACATCGCGGGGAAATTCCTTCACTCATTTTGAAGTTTTGGGGGAAGCCGGAAGTGACGTCAATGCGGGAACGCTTCGAGAGCCAAACACGGACAAAGTGTGTTGTTATGCGTAGAAATGGTGAATTACTGAGATTAGGCACTTTAATAACGTTTTAATGAAGCTGACTACAGTATATTCATATGTGTCAGTGCTTTCATGTCAATTCGGCAACATAAACATAAATGATCGTGGTGAAGATGATGATTACATTAGGATTAAAAATCGGGAGTGAGAGCTGCTGAATTTCCTCCCGTCGGATGTAATATCAAAACAAATCGATTATTTTTGTGGTTGTAAACTCAAGTGGATGAAACTACATTTATTAGTGCTTTCATGTCAATTCGGCGAACATATGATACATTCAATAATGAGTGAGGATGATGATTAAAAATCGTTTGTTTGAGCCGGTCTGCATTTACTGATGAGAAAACAAACCGATGCTTTTTGTAGTTGTAGTAGGCACCAACAACATGGATTAAACGTGTGGTTTTTTACCACAATGTTGGGGAAATTAATGGATAAAATGCACGGATTATTATTATTATTCCCACTCCGATCGGGACACTAGGTCCACCGTTTCCCCGCAGCGAGGCTCCCCCCTTTGACAGTTTACGTGGGCTGGGTGCAGTGGCGGACTGGCCATCGGGACGAATCCCGATGGGCCGGTACCGAAGTGGGCCGGTCGGATAAGTAACTAGCACATCCCCCATAGGCGGCGCGTGAGGCTCAGGTTTGAGAAGGCTAAATAACTTATTTTACCTGACGCTGCCCGCCTCCGGCGTCTATAGAAAAGAGATCCACTCAGTGTGCGGAGTTTAAATCTCTCAAGTCATATTACAGGATAAAGAAAATACAGTTTAAACTGCCGTATGCAGAGAAGACGCCGACGTGTCGCACTTATCATTCATATTACATCATCAATCAGATCATCGATCATATAATATCATAATATATCATATATTTCCTTATCTGAGTCAGCTTCTCCAGCCTCATCTGGCCGTGCAACACTCACAGTGTCACAGACTGGATGCAGAAGTATTATTTAACACATTATGTTGACGAAACACTCGAGACAAATGTAATTAAAGTCAGATCCACTCGTGTCTTAGACGTGAACGCGCTCTCAGCTGGAGAGAGAAACCCTGGCTTGATTTACCGAGTTGATAACCAGCGTCGTAGGACCGCTTAGCGAGATCTCGTTTGTTAGTTTGTTGTTGTTAGTTTGTTTGTTACTCAAACATATCGAGGGTCTGTTGAACTGGCTTCATAGTACAGGGCACAGCTGGCTAGCAGCGCTAATGTCAAAGACACAGACATTATACATTATATTTGTATTTTACATCCCCCGCTCCCCCCGTTGACAATTTACTAGCGGTACCGAAGTGGGCCGGTCGAGAGTCCCGGGATGATTTTTAGTCCCATTCCACCACTGGCTACATGACCATACGATTGCCCATATTGACGCACCTCATTCCTAAACTTCTAACAGATACAACATAAACCGATCCTTCAGCCTCATATGAGCTCTCAGACACGTTCAACATTAACCTGTCATCGCTGTCTGAGCTTGCTGCTGTGTGCGCCGTCGTGCGTTTACATCTGACTGTATATATATAAAGGTTTACATGCAGATGCTGGGATCCTGGACGGTGCAGCTGGAGCGCTGTGCCCGCAATGACGTCACCCATCATTTGGCGGGACTTGAAGAATCCGCGAGAAGATCCAGAAAATTGTCAACATTGAAGGCAGATTAATGGTTATCAAAGTACAAATATCCAAAATCAGTTCAGTAACGGTTTTCAAGGGGACATATATGTACTAGATATGTACTCAAATTGATGGGTTTGGATGATGGGGGAAAACCGTGTCACAGGCTCTTTAAAGGCAGTGTACATGTAAGGGTTGAATGTTGTTGTTTTTTTAATATATGAAAACTGGTAAGTGGATTCTAGGGGCACCAAAAGTACAAGAAATAGATGTAGCAGTCCAAAAGTGGTCGCTCTCGGCACTGGGGTTGTCGAGGCCTGAAAATAGTGGCCAATGCTGCTAGAAATGTTTAGAATGTAAGTGTTTAATAGCCATTCAGTTGATGCTTTGGAAATATATACTATCATAAAAACAAACTTCTTTAATATGAAAATGCTTAACAGCCAGACTGTATAGCCATGAATAATGACTCAATGTTTGATTCAAAGGTTGAATTAATATTTGATTTGAAGTGTCTCATTGAGTTTGCTGAATGTGTTCTGCCTTTCAGTTCGGTCCACATGGAGGAGTCCTCTATGGTGCGGGGGGCCCAGGGGATGCTGGTCCAGAACTGGCCCACTGTGTCCAGTGCTGCAGGTGAGTAGCAGTGAGGAGGGAGTGGGGCAAAAGCACCCAGAGTGTCAGCTTATTTGGGAAATTGTGTATTCAAAAGCAGGGGATGTTCAAGTCAGGTGTACTGGAATGTCCTTACACAATATGTACAGCTCCAAGGTATTTGTTGAAAGGCATGTTAAGCAGGCACCAAATATTTAATACCTCTGGGACCCTTGTTGTGCGTGCCAAAAACATAATGGTCGGGGAAGCCAGCAAGTGTTCATGTCCCTGTCGCTGCACTCATGTTACTCCTTCCCAATAAAGCTGCTGGCAGGTGAATAAATTAAACCCTGGGGTTCATAAACACAGTAGGTTGTACAAGCTATTCGTATATACATAAATAATAACATCATTAGACAGAAGGGCATAACCCAACACTGCCCAGGTCATAAACTGTTGTGTAAGCTACTACTGTTAGCTAAACAATTGCTACAGTGATGTAGTGGACTATCATTTTTTTTTTTATTATGTATGCTCTGTAATAGTGTCACAAAACAAATATTTTAGACACATTTTAAGTCTTCAAGGAAACAGATAATAGTTTAGAAAGCTAAAGTAAAGAAGTACACTAATTTATCATTTTGGGAAATGCGTGTTTGTTTTCTTAACAAGGGTTGGGTGAGAAGAATCATTCTACTCTCATATCTGTAGCTCATTATAAAACAGCCATGATACGCTTAGCTTAGAATAAAGACTATAAACAACGGGAAGCGGCTAGACTTGTTTTGATTAAAGTTGTTTTTTTAAAATGGCTACCAGCACCTCTAAAGCTTGCTATTCAACATGTAATAGGCTCATCTTGTTTGTTTATTCTGTACAAGAGCCAAAGTGTAGAAAGTTGCTTTGCAATTTTCTTTTGTACTGTTTAAAGGTCCCATGTCATGCTTTTCCAGTTATTACCCAGGTTTTTCTGCATGTAAACGGTCTGCAAAGTCAAAAACTCTCAAAGTACACCCTGTAGCGAGTAAAACTCTAACACAGAAAAGACCTGTCTATGCTGCCCCCTATTCTAGTAGACCTCAACAATGGAATTATGATCAGTAGAAATGGCCATGTCATGGGACCTTTAAAGTAGGGTGACCATTTGTATTGGCCTGTCCCCGGTTGAAACTGTCCCCGGAAATGTCCCTGTTTTTTAATATACGTTAAAAACACATAGCAAGGTGAAATAAAACGTTTCATGTCAGGAAACACTGGGTAAACACTACAGACTGTGGTCAAGCCAGCCCCCACTTCGGAAAACACAGTCAAGCCAGCCCGCACGTCCTATGCATTACGGTAAAGGCATGTAAAAACTGCCTTCAAAATAAAAGCGTTTACTCGGTCAATAACAAATATACCTAAAAAACACACCAAACATATTCATATATACTGGAGCTTAAATTAAGAAATATGTACTATATAATGTGATCAATAATAATTTAAAACAAACTACGTATAACTACCACATTATAAATGAGTGAATGTAAAATGTAAGTATACAGTTATGAAGACATATCTGATATTTCCACTGGGTGACTAATTTCAATTGATGTTGACACCATCTCACAACACTCCTAAAATAACATTACTTTCTGAAGCACAATTTAAAATGTATGCTGTTTAAAATCTCAAATTAGATCTATTGTTCATCTATATTTTGATTATTATTTATTGGAAACTGTCCATAATCAAAGAGTCATTCGAAGTCAATGAAATACTTATTTCACTACAGGGTGATAGCAGGACATTCTGATGTAGAGTTTCAAAATAAAAGACCTTTGAAGTCTCATATATGAGCCATCGTCCTTCTGTTTGTATCCAACAGTTAAAATATTCGAATTACATTGAACCAGAATTGTCCCCGTTTTTTCTTTAACAGTGAAGAAAATTGGATATGTTAATGTTATATTGACTGCAAAATTCAAAATGTCGCCGGTTTTAATTTTGAAAATCTGGTCACCTTACTTTAAAGAAGATATGTGGTTTGTCCGTGAGCTTTTACAGGTACCCAAATGTTTGTCTTTTTCATTTGAACAGTGCTGAGCTTACTGATTCTCCCAAATATTGGTCTTCAGGTTAAGCTAGGCTGACTGTCTCCTGACACTAGGTTATTATTTAACGTACAGAGATGAAATGTGTATTTATTATGTGAACATCATTGCAACAAAGAGCACTTCCTAAAATGTGAAACAATTAATAAAAAATGACAATATATTATCTTGGTCAATATTTGCAGAAAGGAGTCCCATAGGGCATGCAACACAGAGGTTGTCTCAAAATAAAAGCCACTAAATTACATTTAATCACAATCACAATATGTAATACATTTGTGAAGTTGAATGAATCTTTGGTTCAGATAATATGGTAAAACTTTGGATTTGACATCTGCTTTAAATATCTATATGATCTGAATTCCACTGCAGTGTTCATGCAGAGCTTAGCTGAGGTGCCAAAAGCCTGGAGCTCTTTCACAGAGCCACAGATAAACAACTGTATCCTCCCTTGAAAGCAGCTGCAGCATAGGGAGCTACAGACTGAAAAAGCTGTGTGTATTTAATAAGACATGAGCTGTCCTGAGTGGGCGGCAACATAAAAACTGTGTTGCATAGCACAACATAAGTGTAAATAGAACCGGCTAGGAAATGACCTGTGCTTCACATAAACACAAGCTCAAAGGAAGCTAAAGACAGTTTTTGTCCATTGATTGGAACACTTTTGAAACGTACAACTTCGAAACAGTGTTTGGAACATTGTGAGCTGTTCCATCCTTCCTTCCTTCAGCCATTTATTGATTTTCTGTCTAGCTGCAGGAATAACAACATGGGTAGAGATCTGAGGGTGAAGGGTAGCATCCCAGTCAATCACACGGCAAGCAAGTGACAGATTATGTCTTACTGTCTGTCAGCGCTTCTCTCTGGGGGAAAAAGCTGGGAAATGATTCAAGGTACAAGCTCTACCCGCATCTCTGTGCCTGTTGGCTGCAGAGGAATGTGTTTTTGTAAGCAGTTTAAAAAAAGCTGCCACCATGGTCATGTAAAGACTCAAATATTGTCTTTAAGCAGAGTGTACAGTGTCTACTGCAGACATGCGTTGTTGCATGATAGGAAATCATTTGTCATGAGTGGCTTGGCACTAAAGGCATAGACATGTCATGGATTGCAGGTTAATCCTCTTATGCATCAAGAGGTGGAGCCTTTTTTGTGACACATTTTCATGTCTGCAGTGAATTGTTATCATGAAGTTGTCTGGTATGCTCTGATGCATCTAAATGCGGCACCCTCAAAACTGTGTTTATGTAAGTGACCCATGGTGCAGATGAGGAGACCTTTGTCTAATGCCAGAGGGGGAGAGAAGCTAGTATCAGTAATAAGAGAGTACCAAGGAGAAAAAAAGAGATCCAGTAACATTAAAAGCAATTTTAGAGAGGGAGAGCAGAGGAGAGGTACAAGGGGATGGAGAGAAAAGGAAAAAAGCGAGGTGTGGGGGGATGGAGGAAGAGAAAGGTTAAGAGGATTGGCAGGTTCCTGCAGTAGTGTTGTTGCTAGGGAACGCCATGTGACCTGTTGCCTGGCAACACTGTCTAACTGAGAGATTGCTGCAGCAGCCGCACCCTCCATCAGCAGGGAGTGGGCGAAGGCAGTTTCCATGGCAACGGGTCATATCTTTAAATGGAAAATGTACATACAGGAAAAAAAGGAAGGAGCAGGGAACGGAAAAGGGAAGCAGACTCTGCAGGGGCAGGTAAAAAAAGGGGATGCAGTAATATTTGAGGAAATAATGGTTCTGGTAGATGTTTCTCATGCAGAATGCATGGGCTAAACCACACATATTTATACAAGCGTTACTGCACACACAGATGTGGGACCCTATGTGCTACAAACCACTAGAGGGATTCTTTTTTAGATGGAATCGTATCTTGGATGAGATAGAAAAAACACAGCCTATTTTAAATGTAGGACATCAAGGTGACACGAAATGAGGCTTCAAACACCCACATATCTAGCAGGTGTCATGGCAACCTCCTCACAAGGAGCTGTGCTGACCTGCTTACCAGCCGTTTCACCATAATCCGTTTCAGGATGCGAATTTGCTCCAAAAGATCGGCTAATATGAAGCTATGGCAGAGTTACAAATAATCCTCCATGTTAGAGAAACAGTAGCAGAGGAAGCAAAGCTCTTGCAGCACGTTATGACTTATTTTCTTTTCTTTTCACACACACAGAGGAATATCTCAGATTAATACCTGGGCCAGGATTCTAATTAACAATGTCAGGGTTTTGGATTCGTCACAGCCGCTGCAGAGAGCCCTGGGATGTCCCGAGTCGCTGAGACAATATTCATTTGATTAGACACTTCACAGCCACTTGACATTTTACCTCTGTTGGTCATAAGGACATGAAATGCTATAGCCTCATCAAGTGCAAATAAACCAAACACTGTACTGCTCTCAAAGTGTACAATTGTCCTCACTGCAGGAACACAGTCATTATAGTGAGGTTTCCAGCTTTACTTCTTTTACTACTAGTACAGTAATTCAAAGGTTCAAAGGGTTTATTGTTGTATGCACAATAGCTACAGCGCAGTCTGGCAATGAAAAAAGTCTCAGGCTCATAATCAGCACAGGTTTAATTATATATACAAACAGGTATTAAAGTTTACAGAGTTTAGCATTTCTATTTCTTCTTAAAACATGAAAGGAAATGATTTATAATATTTATTTTATTGATAAAATGTAACATTTAAATTAACTCAAAAGGCACTATTTAAAAATTACATTTAGTACGTTTCAAAGTCTTCTGCTTTTATTCACTTTAAAAGAACAAAAAACGATGTCAGAATTGGACATTGCAATGAAAACAATATATTACGCAGGCCAAATCTAAAGGCTTCTTGTTACCTTTTTCTATAATGAGTGGTCCACCACAATTAAGGTCCCGTAGCCTGCCTGCAATGGTCTGGCCAATACCAAATAACTTGGATCAAATCAAAATATACCAAGAATGACTAGACGCATAATATTCTATAAAATCTTAAGTGAATATTAATTTGAATCGGAGGATAATCTGGATGTATAGGTGAACCCATCATCACCGTTTGTCTAGCACCTCCATCAGGCTTAGTACATTTTAATCATAGACCCTATATAAGAAGTGGACGTAGTCACTATTATGTCAGCCATTGCTTTTTGGATTACCAATTTCAATACTTGAGTTGGGCCTTCTTGGTTTTAGGCTTGTGTATTTTTCTCTAAATGGCTCTGTTATTTTCTAAGTACACATCAAGCTGTATTAAAGAACAATTGAAGTGAGCGATATTTACGATAAACTTGTCAGGAAAAACAGACATCCGCAGAGGTCTTCCGCTTGATTAAAATGTAATGAGCACATTCAAACTTCCAGGAGGCAGAACCCTTTCCACTGTGTGCACGTATTGACCTTTCTCCTCCATTTGGTGTTTGTATTTACTTTGGGTCTGACATTATTTGCGTGTAATCATATTTGTAAAGCTGTAGGAGAGTTGTGCAACCTGCCCCATTATACTTAAATATAATTAAAAGTCATGTTATGGTAAAAAGGTAGTTTGCAGGCTGCTTTGGATTAGGTGTAATGCTTTGTTTGCAAATTACAGGGTTTTAAACCTGTAAAAATTAAATGAAAATGTCAAAAGAAATATCCTTTGTCTGTCTTTACCTCCATAAATGCAGGTTAAGTCCGTCTAAATAATGTGTTAACAAAATATAACGACTGAAAACACTTTTAAACATTTAAATACACTGTAAAATGTTTGACTGTAAAATTACTGGCTACTATTTGCATGGATTTCACAGTAATTGACTGTGAATATTTCACAGTAATTTACTGTATATATTTTACAGTAAATTAGAATAAAAGTACAACTACATACTGTGACTTTACAGTTGCCATGCCCATGGAATTTCTGTGATATAGCAGTACAGAAATGTGGTATTATGGTACCTTGATGTACATCAATTACAGTAATTACCTCTACTTTCACACTATTACTGTAGAAGTAATGCAACACAGTAGCCAGTAATTTACTGTAAATATACAAATGTAAATAATACAATAATATATTGTAAATCTGACTAGTTCACTGGGATTTTACCATAACTACACAATTCAATCAGCTCAATCAACAAAGAAAATGCCCATTTTAACTTTGTATTACTCCATTGAAGTGCAAAGTACATTTCACAGTGTCTTGGACATGTTGTTACGGCCCCAACCTCTACTCCGCGGTAGTGGCTCGTGCTGAGACCCGCAACATGAAAGAATACACACAATAACCGGTACTTGGTAACGAGCATTTATTGATAATCAGCCGTTTGCTCACACAAGCAAAACGGGAAACAAAAAGAGGTCTGGAGGACTGGCCAAAAGGAACAAACAGAAGGAGGGAACCCGAGCCAGCCACACCACGGACCGTAGGACCCAGAGCTCCCCCCTAACCAGAAATCAATTATAAACCCTATGGGAAACAAAATAAAGCCGCGAAAACTGGACTACCAGGTCCTCCAGGCTAAACATAAACACACCTGCAAAAATATGGCCTACAGCTCAAAATTGTCAAAGAGGTATTCTGAGGACAGTGTCTCCCGGCGTTAGGACAAGCGAGACATCCTTCTCCTCCAGCTTCTCTTTATATATACACGGCTGAGTGGAATTTGGAACACCTGGGCAGAGGCGGAGCCAGGGGAAGACCTGGTGCACCTGCAGCAGGGAGACAGACAGAAAACAAGGAGGGGAGCACGTAACATGTGCAGACATCAACTCAAAGTCAACAAGTTTTCTGAAGAATGTGCTGACATGGGGGTTTAAATTTCCATGCCTCTTTTTGGCTTTCGAGCCCGTCTCAGGGTTAATGCCCAGGAAGCACCTGAAAAAAATAAGCCAAGACAACCATTTCAATTTTACATAGATTTATATGTTGCATTTATATGTGCCCCTTTCAATTTAAGTAAAACCTGCACCAAAGAAAGAAATTAGTATTTAAAGCCAAGCAAGAGTGATGAAAGCAAGAAAATCACTTAATTTGTTGTGGTATCACAGAGGATGGTCTGAATACAGTATTTTACTGTGAAATAATACAGTAACATGTTGTGAAATCCTGGTAATCATTGATCCTGTACATTCACAGTAATTAACTGTGCCTGTATTGATTTCACTGTGAAATTCAAAATGACCGTATTATATTGTGAACATTACAGGTAAAGACTGTAAAGTGGTAAAACAGTAATTTATTGTAAAATATTACAGCTAAATATTGTGAAATCATGGTAATATTTTACAGTGTAGATAACAGGAAATGTCAGTTATATAAAATGGAGGTGCATTGCGTACAGCAAATGTACTCACTGCATTACTGGCTGTATGAGATCTTCCACATTCTGCCTGACAGTATTTTGCACATTTAACTAACCGGCTGTCTTTTCAGGTTATTTTAAGAATGTTGTCCTCCTCCACATGAGAAGCAATCTTCCTGTCTAACCATTGAAAGCCATTGAATCGGACTGATTTAAAAATACCAGATCCTCTTCCTGGGTTTAATACCCAGATTAAAGAGCATACCATCAAATCATAATCCTCTGAAACAGCATTACAGAATTATACTAATGGTAAGATAAAATGATAACATATGACACTGACAAATCATTTAACAAGCTAAATAACTTAGGTCAATGGCAATTTACGATGGCAATGGAAGAGTCTGCCAAGGCACAAGCTGCTTTCAAGTGTTCCTAGAATGGAACCATTTCCAAATGTGGGTAGTTGCCCATCTAACTTTAGTGTGTTCATGACACCACAAAAAAGTTGTTGTTTACTGTTAATAGTTTTCAACATCATCTTGGTACTAAAGATAACATTTGTTGTTGCGACATAAGGGGGCGTTCACTTGAATTTTCTCGGTTGTGGACTTATTTTTCAGATTGGGAAATGTTTCTGTCACCATTTAAAAGTACCACAAACACCCTCTCTGGAATCGTTGAAGCAATTTAAGAAACACAATTCAAGTATTTGCGCCTTGTTCTGGATCTGCTCCAAAATGTAGTTGTTTCTGGACCACCATGTAAAGAGAGCTGGCGGCCCATGTAATGGAGCTATGTCACAATGCGGAGGACCCTTCTGTGTTGGCATGAGACAACCTTTTTAACACAAAGAAACAACATCTGCATTTTCCTCTGCAGTCGAGGCTTGAAGTGATTTATTAGCTATCCCGTTCCTTCACATGCTTATTATTTAATGAAGCTTACAAATGAATACTTCTATTTTTGCAAGAAGAAAACTAATTATGTATGTGTGTTTCTGTTCCTGTCACAATGGTACGTTGCTGCTTTGTTACTTTAAGACACACTATCTGACCACTCCTGCTATATTACAACCTCAATCCTTTACTGTGTTAATATGATGAATTTTCAGTGAGTCATGGCTCAATAAATGTAATAGCCTTATGTGAAAGGTGTAGTAGTTAAACAGGGCATATGGAAATATTGAGCATTGTGGTACTGCCCATTACATCTGCTCTTATTATAGTCCATTTATATATAATTTATTCTCATACTTGAAGAGCTCATTTGTAGGGGCCGGTTCATGGATGCATTTTCAGAATAGTGTACTTCCCAATGGGACTATGGTTTGAAACCATTTCAGCATTCCAGTAGTGTCATAAATAGCCTACAACAAAAAATCAAATAGAATCTTTTGCAAGGGCCGTGTTTGATCTAAATGAAATCCAGAGAGAAAGTAGGTCAGCGCAGAGGGAACTGGTGTGTGCCTGAGAGCACGGTGTCTGCAAAACCCACCCACCCACCCCCATCTTTCTTACTGCCTCTCAAGCGCTCTCTCTCTCTCTCTCTCTCCTCTTATCTCATCTCACATCCTCTTTCCTTTTCATTCCGCTGTCTTTAACCTTTTGACCTTAATATATATGTCTTATTTTCACTTCCCATAGCAATTCCTCTATATATACACAGGTTTTTGTCTTATTATCTTTTCCCCAAATGGCTTCCTTTCTGTCACATCCAAGCTTGAGGACAAAATGTTAGATTTTGAATCCCTGTCTCTGGCCTCCTATGAGAGTAGGATTAGGCTGCTGTCATCAGCCAAATACAAATAACACTGCCACGTCAAACATCCCTGTGGTTTAAAGGTTAGCCCCCTCCAGTGGTCTATCTGTCCTGAAAACATCCACTCCCTGTGGCTAGCGCTCCATTGTCAGGCTACTTCTCTCCACTCTTTTGTGCACCATTTTGATTATTCCTTACATGTCAGATTTGATGAACATCTCAAGGACCAAATCATCAAGTCTTATTAGGAAGCTATGCATGACAAGCAGGACAATTAATTCAATTGAGTAGCAAAGGTGGATTTACCTCTGTGAAGTCACGGTCAGAATGGACTGCCCTGCTTCTGCCACTCACAAGTAATCAAAATATAATTTGTAAAGAGCTACTGTGGAGTTTATACTTCAAGGAATAGTTCTACATTTTTGGAGAAGATTGCTACACCTAGTTTAACCGCCAATTGATGGGCATTATCAATGGATTTCAGACTCATGGGTTTGGGTCAGAAAGGGCCTGCTACTTCAACCAGTAAATATTACAGTCTATTCATACTGTTGATTAACGAGAACAATGAAAACAAAAAGGTGACACCTAACTAAAGCAGCAGATGTCATTATCACTGCAGAGGCAGAAGTCAGCTAATATATGTAGTATAAAAGCTCAAAACTAAAAACACAGGACTAGACCAATGTTAGTGAGATGTGTTGTTGTCTTTATGTTCATGAGAATGTTTCACTTTCATTTAATTTTCACACAAATTACAATATTTTCCTTAACATGTAGCTTTGGTGCTTAAACAAGTTAAAAGTTATTTGTAATTCAGTTATATAGCCCATTTATTTTTTTGGTTTCACTTTTAGAACTAAGTAGGTGCAGTTTTGCCCATGTGATACATTAGAATGGTAGCAACTGTTTCACTTAGCCTAGCATAAAAACTGAAAACTGAGGGATAGCTAGCCTGCCTGTAAGACATAAAAATTGGCCTACCAGCACCTGTAGTGGCCGGAAAGGATCAGACGAGAGGCAGGAGGAGATTTGCAGCCCGACAGGTCTTTTAGTTTTATTACAGTGTCAAATATGATACACCACGGAAACAATACCAAGAGCGAGCGCCTCAATTATATATATATATATATATATATATATATATATATACTGTAGTTACTTTCCCCACCCACCTAGCTTAAGTTATTTAGATAAGTTACAGGATGCCAAGCTTTGTCAAAACAAGAACATCCAAATGAACATAACAACTCTCTTGCCTCCATCTGGTTGGTGTACATTTTCTGTCACAGATCCAATAATTGTTCCTCCTAACTCTCATGTCACTCTGGCCTTTTCTTGTTGGCAACGAGAATATTTTTCGAAGTATTTCACTCAACTAATCCCAACACACTGACTTTGTCCAAGCCGGGAGTACACTTCAAAGAATAAGGATTACACGTCGCACCATTAAATATCAAAATTGAACATTTTGTTTGAACAAGTTTGTTCAACTTGTAATTAAATAATATAAGAATCGATTTCCTAATTTTACTTTCAATAGCTTGTAGACTCAAGAAAGGATTTCATAAATGTAATGAGTAGCTAGACTTGACATCATTATTTTTATTTGTCCTACCTGTGCAGATGGAGATGGTGGTGAACTCTCCCCCCCAGTGGGTGCTGGAGTAGACAGCAACAGCTGGCACTTCAGGTACGGCGCCTCCGGACAGGGCTACTACCCTCCTCAGCCCATGAGGCCCGGAGAGATTCATCCTGAAGCCTTCATCATCCCCGGATCCCCAGCCATAATTTCTATTCGCCAGGACGCCGGCCCCGTGGATGACAAAGGTGACTTCATAAGCTTCGGCAAGAAGGAGGACGCCAAGAAGAAGAAAAAGAAGAAGAAGGACAAGAAAGACAAGAAGGATAAGGGCAAGGATGATGATGATTAGAGGTGAAGGGCTGACTTGAAAACAGAGCTACCAACAAACTACCATCCCAATTACAGAGCCAGAACAAACGCCAAATACATATTGTAGAAACGAGGGAGCCTCCTTGCACCATACTTGCATAGACATTGTACAGTGGCCAAACCCTCATTAGAACAGGCCTGGCTCCCCACGTCATAAGAACAAATGTCTTGGCTCATTTGATCCATAAAGTAGGCCTATAAAAGTCTAAGGTTTATGGTAAACAAATGTTCTTAATGGACAGACTTGATCGAAAGGTTGGACCAAATTCAAACAGAAAGGGTTTTATTGGATTAGATTAGCCTTTCTGTGATTTGCTGCCCCCTGCCCCACTTTATACAATAAAACAAAAACACCCGAAAAGGTGTTCTATTTGTATCTGACCATTGTCAGCTGAGGCTGCCTGTGTTGGCTTCTCTGTCTTTATGCAGCCCCCTTCCTTTTTGGCTAACCTACTTGGAGGTGAAGTGGAAGCCAAACAAAAAAAATGAAACCGAGGCTTTTGTCTTCAGTATTACGGAGGCCTTGTAGAAATTCAGCAAATGCGGTCTTTTGTAAAAAATAATATGAAAATGAAAAAGTAACAGCATACAGTATATGTATCATGAGATTAGCACCTTTAAGAGATTGGGGTGGCTGAGACAAGTAGGACAACACTCTAACAAAGAGCTCTGTTTTTCAATGTAATATAGCACACTGCTGAGGCTGAGGACTTGGACTGGGTTGCACCAACTATGCGCAAATTTGTTCCAAAGTTAGGGTATAAAGTAGTTTCTCCATAACTGCTCGTTAATTTGCTATTAGCAAATTACTCGATTCGATTGTACGATGGGTAGTAAGCGGGCAACTCTACGGCTGTAAATTATAACCGAGATTTCAGATAATTTGCCAATCAGTAATGGCATTACCTCGCAGATGGGTACAGGGTGTATAGTTGACTAGATTGGCATAAAACAAAACAATCGGCAAATAACATCCATATTTGACTTTTAAAGGACAAGACTAGTTTTTGCATGTTGCAGTCGATCTTTTACGTCTCTGACGATTTTTTTAATTTGTTTTTGTGAGCCATTGTCATACTATTGCCACAAAAATAAATGAGCTGAAACCCTGAAACTATTTACCATTAACATATGCATTAAAGTGAACACAGGGTATAGTTTACTGCATTATACAATCTGGCCAGGTCTCAGAAAATTGATTTTAATGGAATGGAATAAAAAAAAAAAAATCTTATTTCAAAAATTGTCATCAGTAATGTGTCATTGTGTAGAAAATGTGCAGAAACATCACTGTTATAGTCCTTAAAAATGGCAAATTGGCATGGAATTACTGAAGAAGAAAGGAACAATGTTAAAAAAAATGGAAAAAAAGTTCTGCTTTACTGTTAGTGAGTGCAATTGTGTGACTTTGTATCATTTGCACCTGCTTACTTGCTTGCTTAACTATTTAGTTGTGACTTAAGGTTAACAGATTTTTGTGGTGCTACCGCTTGTGTTTTAGCAATGCGTGGATCGGGATAAGTGGCTAACTTCGGATAAAACTAGGGAACCTACGTGCAGCTGATGCAACCGGCACCTGACCATGCCTATTTTCTTGGAATATGGCACAGGTCAATGGGGTCATAATCCCACTGTGTATCAGCACACTCAGACTGACATTATTGTACACAAACATAGCCTCTTACTCACACACACACACACACACTCTCTCTTACACACATACAGATATACAGAATACACAAAAATATACGAAAAGAACACTAACGGGAGGCCAATGGCATCCTTAATATTGAGTGTATTATATGGATGGGAAGCAGGATTGTTGCTTGTTGCTTCATTTCTGTTCAAGCCTGTTCTCTCTTCTTCTGTCTTTGAATGTTAAGTAGTTGTTATTCAAGCCCTGTGCCACTGCCTCAACTGCTTCAGTGCTTGGAGCATTTGCTTGCCCGCTGCCTGTTTCCTTGCTCTACTCCCGTTTCTTCGAATCAACATGGTTGGACGATATTTCTCATGGAAGTCATTCTGCTTCAATACCACAGATAGATACATGCACATATAGTACACACACAGACACATCTTTTGTTAGGTTCAACTTCAGCTGAGCTTAGGAACCTTTCAGCCGAAGTGTCTCTGTCATCTCTTGCATAGTGCATTGTTCGAAAATCTGACAAGTTAGTTGAATCTGGGTTGATGCTGTACAGGAAATGTTGAGACAAAATGGAGAAGCAAAATAATAGTCATTGTGCAGCTCCAACGTAGAAGATGAGGAAACTGCAGAAGAGTTAATTGGGCAGGTCATTCCTCTTTCGCATGAGCAGATGCATTGCAGTCATTCTTCTGTCAGCCATTAGTAAGAACTGATAAACGTGGTGTTGACTAAAACCATGTACAAAATACATGCAGCGCAATTCAGCAGCAGTGGAAGGAGGTTGACTTGGAAAGGGGGGAATCCACTTTATTGAAGGTGAAGGACATTTTTAAGACAATAATCTCAGCTAGCAAGACCTTTGAAAGGATACTTTTTGTCTCAATTGCTGCACACAATCGATAGAAATAGTATTGCAAGGACATGCTGTGCAGAAAGAACGTCCAAGTTTCATTGTTGAAGTGTGAACGGTGTAAAAGTGATACGCTTTGTTTGGCCCTGACATTGTGAAACCCAGGTGTGGCATGGTAGCAAACAGTTTTAGATATTGGAACAGCATTACTATGAAGGAAAAGTGTCATAAAACCTCACCTCAGTGTCCCTTTCTTTTAAACATTGTCTTACCACTCACAGTAGGGAAATGTAGGTGCTGCTCGGGCTCAATCCCTCTCATGCACATGTGTTTTCCCCCCCTACCCCGTCCTTCAGGTGTACCTCTGTCAGATCACCAAGTGGCTGTTTGCATGTTATAAGCAAAGGAAACAGATAATATAGAGATACTATATATACATAGATGTGTTTTTCCACTGGGAGATGCGTATCGGAATACATATACCTCTGATACACATTCTCAAATACACACACACTGGAAGACCCACACACATTCATACATTCATACATAGCTATTGCGAACAGTAATTCTGTGGAAAAAACCTAAAAGAATCACATTTTTTATCCTGTTGAAAATGAATTTAATCTTCTAGATATACATAATGCTATTGTGTTATGCTATGAAATGCTTCCCCCTCCCCCATGTGTTTACCCTTATGATTTTCTAAGATCAGAAAATCATTCCTGAAAGTTGTGTTAAACTTTGAAATGATGATCAAACGAACACCAGTGTGAAAGTCATTTACTCATCCTCCATATATATCCCTTGTAAAGAAAACTGTATAAAAAGAAGAAAAAAAAGTCAAAATACATAAAACGTTGTAACAAAAATAAAGTTGATGTATTCTCTGCTTGTGTATAGTGAATGTTCCTCGGTCGCTGGGTGTGGCAGTGAGTGGTGCACGCCAGTCGACTGTGACAGTGCAGATCAGTTCATAACTTTTTTTGTACACCTGCTTTTCATTGTAAAGGTGATAATAGTGAATCTTATTATTTCATCTGGTAATGTGTTTTGTTAATAAGTCACAAATAAAGTTTTTCTTAAATATCTTTCATCTAAGCTGTGTTTTCACTTGTTTTCAACTAACGGTTAGTAACTATATATCATGGAGGTAACTCGTCATGTTTTATTAGTACAGTCCATTAAACTGGAATGAATCAAAGGCAGAGTTTATATAACAGCTTGTCATTCATGTATTTCTTCAGAAGAAACTGGCTCATGCAGTTAATGAAACAAAGATAGATGACAGAATGTAATATGCATGATCCCTTAAGATATTGTAGAGTATTTGTGGGAGTACAAGACACTAACTCACATAGTAAACCATCTGTTTTATATCTTGTCTATCAGATAATGCTAACATCTGACACGTCTTCCTGGAAATCCCTGGCCATAAATTGAAACAGTGCCCTTGCACTATTGCGACATTTCTGAAAACAACAAAAGGACACTTACAAGGCCCCCAACTTCTTAAACTGTGCTAGGTTTTTAATAATGACTGTCAGAAAATACAAACATCTGATTCGTCTTCCTGGAAATCCCTCGCCATAAACTGAAACAGTTCCCTTGCACTGTTGCGAAATTTGTGAAAACAACTTAATCACACTTACAACTTGGAACTACTTAAACTCTGCTAAGTCATGGACATTTGCATTTATTGGCAGGCGTAAAGACTGTTAAACACATTTCAAACCCGTTCATTACACAAATGGGGGGAAAAGGCTATACACTTGATGGAAAACACATGATAACAAGAGAAAGGCTTCATAAGCAGCTGGCCTATGAGAAAATCAATTGAGCAACCATCAATAACAAAATTGGAATAATAAACCCTTTGTGCTTGTAATTCTCAAACTGAGCAAAGGGTCAAAGGGTCAGCAACATAGTATGTGCACAAGTTGGGAGAGATTCTGTGGGCGTTTCTCAATGTTGAGTAAAGCTACTCCAGAGCCACTATTTCAAGCATACTACGTCATCGAGTGCCGCCGAAGGACTGTTCCAATGTCCAGCATACTTGGAATTCTACCAAGGCCGGCGTACTTCGTAGCGAGAAATTTCGAGGCTGCACGTGTAGACTCCACGGTCTTAAAATCCCCACAATGCTTTGCGCACGGACCAATTTCCAAATCTTTGGTGGAAATAGCGCTCCATTTAAGGCGGGCCTCTCATATGACGCACACCTGTTAGCCTGTTCCACAATTCTTTGTTTTCCGAGGCTAAGAAGGATTCTTGCCTCGCTTCTGAAGCAAGTGACTCGGAAAACATGTGCTACCAACAGGGGTGGTTCTATGGGGGGGGGGCAGTGACACTGACTTTGGACCCCCCTGTAGCCCCCCCTGAAAATGAAAAAAAAAGTTTATGATTAAACGATTTCCTGGCTGACGTAATAGGCGGAACTAAAGATATTTTTCTTTCTAGTCTGACCCATTAGAGCAGGGATCTCCAACACGGTTTTTTTTTAACGCAAGCCGTCATCGCTACAGAGGAGCACACAGCCACTGTGAGCGAGCATACCTTTATCTATTTAATATATTTGTAAAGAATTAAGTAATAAATCATTCCAATGTGTACTATAGGACAGTAAAAAAAAAAAATGCATAAATAAAAAGAAAGAAGGCTAACTAGGTAACATAAGATAAGAATAAACAGCTTTAAATGATTTGTTATTGGTTGTGATCATATTCTAAAGATTTTTGGATTATTGAAAAGTATACAGCTCCCTTTCATGAGTGTTGAGAGCTGTATCCATAAATTAATATTGTGTTCAAAGTGCACCAGATTGATGCTTTTGACTTCAACATTTAAAAAAAAACAAATCTTCCCAGGGGTGCATACCCCCGGACCCCCTTAGATGATGTGAGGTCCACCCCCAAATAAAGCAGGTTCAAATAATTAAATGGCATACATTTTCTTTTAGTAAACACTGAAAACGGGTCCCACAGACCCAAACAGTACACAAAGGTTAAAGGTAAGCATATAATAATGTGTAATGAAACAAATACAAATAACTATATTGCATTGTGTTCTTATGCGCAATTACTTCATACTGTCTTTGTCTTTTTCGTCCTGCATTTATTGTGCCCCCCTCAGAAAATAACTGGCTCCAGCCTGGCCCCCCCAGTCAAATTGGTCTAGAACCGCCACTAGCTACCAAGCAAGTGTCCTCGACATTGAGAAACACCCCATCTCTCGAGCAATACTGACACCCACTGATGAGAGTAGGGACTGGCAAGTGACCCACATTGTTTATATTTTATAACATATTCTTTGTGTATAAAAGGAAAAAAACTGAGTAACAATGTTACACAGAAAATCAGCAAATAAATATTTAAATTTTAAATTGTTGATCTTTTAAGATGTATACACAACACATTAATCCCAATGACAATAGCATACCAAAAGGTAACATTCATTTACCTTACCAGTCATATTATCAGTGAATAGATTACTGAAGGGCTCAAAATGTCGAAGAGACACTTCCAACCATGAAGAGACTAAAAATTGCCCACAAATTGACATAAATAGACTACAAAGTGAAATTAAATGACTACAGAGAAACACAAACAACTGCAAAGGGAAGCAAAGTGACTCACAATGACTATAACAAATGTTAAACAACCAAAAAGAAACATTTTAAAGAATATAAAAATTAATAAAAAGACAAAAGGAGGCTAAACATCCATAAAGTTTGTGAATTAAAACAAATCAGACGAAAACTGAAACAAATCTTACATTAACATTGCCATTATTAGTTGTCTGTTTGGTGCCCATCTGCCCCTTAGTGGGCATGTTCTGTAATGCAGGTTTAAATAAATGTAAAATCCTGTCCCTTATTCAGCTTTTAATTTCTAGACTATAGTTATATTCAATTATTTTAAACCTGACAAAAACATTTTTTAAACCCAGCAATGCAAACATGTAATTCTCTGAGCAATGACAATTATGTAAAAACGCACTGTTCAACTCTTTCATGAACGTTCCCCACTGGATTTCTAAACCATGTTATCTAGCAAGCACTAGCTTTTACCAAAAATGAATGTCTTGGAAATACAAAAGAATAGAACATTTCAGCTGTTTCAACACTGATTCAAAGAAAAATATCAATGAACTGTGTGTGATTGTGTATGTGTGTATGTGTGTTTGTGTGTGGCCTTCTCTTTTCCTCTCGTGTTTTCCTGATTGCTGTTAAGTTGATTCACCTGTTCCAAGCTGCACACCTGCAACCCATCCACTCATCAAAGCAGCAGTAACCAAACCCTGGTTCTTCAATCACTGTCTTCCAGATTGTTGATTCAGCTTTAGCAGCCACTTGATACAGTTCTATATCGTATAAGGCTTCGCCCTCTAAGGCTATCGCTATTGGGTAATCCCCTCTGCACGTGTGCAGCACAGACAGACTTATTCCACGCCCACCTATGACCAGTGTTGGGACTAACGCGTTACAAAGTAACGCATTACTGTAACGCCGTTATTTTTGGCAGTAACTAGTACTCTAACGTATTACTTTTTAAATTCAGTAACTCAGTTACCGTTACTACATGGTGCGTTACTCCGTTACTGCGTTAGTTTTTTTATATAGTCAATAGCCAGGTGAACAGAGATGAGAACTGTACTTAAGTACAGTACTTGAGTAAATGTACTTAAATACTTCCTGTGTCACATGCGGAGACGGGCTGTGGGTGTGTTTGTGTTTACTAACAAGACTATCATGGCGGCGGCGGAGCTCAAGTCTAGTTTCTCCACCTGGAGATATTCTCACTATTTCACTTTTATCGAGCACAAAGAAAAGAACGTTTTAGTTAAATGTAAGTTTTGTCCTGGCGGGTCAAAGAGCCTATCTACTGCCCAAACCAGTCATTCAAATCTCTTAAAACATCTGCAAAAACAACATGCTGGGACGAAGCTAGTAGCTAAGACCACAGAGACTCAGCCGACGCCACTCCACCTCCACCTGCACCTAAGCAACAGCGGCTGGATTTTAACCAAGGGACTGCTAGCCAGGGAAAAGTCGATAAAGCCATTGCACGGTATGTTGTAGAACACATGCAGGCTATTGCTACAGTGGAGTCACCCACTTTCAGGGAGCTAGTTAGCATGATAGCATGTCCGGGCGGCACACGGCATATGAAACGGAAAACTTTTTCCAACTACCTGGAGAAAGAATATATAAAAATGTAAAGCCAGCTAATATCGATGCTATCCAGATTGCATATAATGCATGTCAAGTTGATCAACAGATTGTATTATTCTCCAATGCAATAACAGTACTGAAATGAAGGCTAAGGGCATTAATATAATGGGAGCCCTTTTTTTAAGTAACTAAAACGTTACTTTTCACAGTAACGCATTACTTTTTAGTGTAAGTAATCAGTAAAGTAACTGAGTTACTTTTGAAATGAAGTAACTAGTAATGGTAACTAGTTACTGGATTTCAGTAACTAGCACAACACTGCCTATGACGTGGGCCCCACCTCCAGGCTCACTTCCGTATAAATAGGAAGTAGGCCCTACAATCCACTCCTACTTTTCTTCAGCACTCCGTTGCAGAAGCATTGACAGGCAAAACCAGTTCTTTTAAGAGCTACTTACTGAAAAACAAACATTCCCCCTAAAAAGCTTTATTTTTCTGGTAAGATGGAGACTGGGCAGGAAAGTCAAGGTTGCGTCGTACGCGGGTCGGGCTACATTATGAGCTTTGACAGGCACTCACAGTGTGAGTCCTGCCTGGGAATAGAGCATGCGAACGCTGCTCTCACTCCCGGGGTATCATGCTTGCATTGTGCCCGTCTGCCGCTGGCCCTCAGACAGCAGAGAGCGGACGCTCTCGCTGCTGCAGCTGCCGAGGACGATTGGCCCGTCCAGGAGGAGTACTCCGGGGACAAAGCCCTTGATTTCCTGGATCCGAATGGCGGGCACGAGTCGGACGACTACGTCCCCTCCATTCAGGGATCACCGGGTGAGGAGTCCCCCATTATCTCTCCCCTCCGGACGGAGGAGACAGCAGGGGAATATAATGGAGGGTGCAGGAAAGGATCTGCTGGAGGCTCCAATCAGTCCGGACGGACTATTTGGACCACAGTTCCACACCATGGTGGAGACTATGAAATCTGCGGCAGAGCAGGCAGATGACATAAGGTGTCACGCTAGCTGGCTTAGGGACAAACGGCCTCAGCGACAGCAGCGGCAGCAACGACAGCACCGGCAGCAACGACAGCACCCGCAGCCCCCGCAACAGTCTCAACGGGGGCAGCGCGGACAGCGGCGAGAGCAGCAACGGCGTCAGAATCGCCCTTCGGCAGCTGCAGGGGCTCCGTCCCAGGTCTCCGCTCCTCCGCCGCAGAGACAGGATCTGCAGGCGACGAGCCGGAGGGGAAGGAAGAACCCCCGCTCCTGGTCTGCTCCTCCGAGTGAACCTCCGAGGAAGCAGAACCGAAGATGACTCTTTGGGGGGGTTATGTGGGAAGAGAGAATTGTTAATAAAAATGATTCAAATCTCAACAGTGTGTCTGTAGCAACTGTGTCTCCAACCCAGTCTCACGGCATTTCGTGTTCACCATCACGATTTTTAATCTATTGATTCGTGTTCACCATCACGATTTGCCCCTTTTTTTCGTGTTGCACAGCACGATTTTAAAAGCAATGTATTTCTACTGGTAACGTGTTTCGTGCCTGCAGGCTGCAGCACGTCTTTTTCTCCGGTCGGGTCGTGGAAGACCGGAAGCTGTGTGGTTCATAAAAACATGTTCTTACTCAATATCAAGCCACAGTTATTGCTTTTATTTTAAATCGTATAATTTCGGACTTTTGTTGTCGTCTGTGAGGAAAATAAATGGGGCTCAGAGCCTCAGGATACTGAAATCTGTATTTTTTTAAATCTTTTTTTCCTTCTAATTTGTTATTCTTTTCAAAATAACACACTGTTATTTACTCACCAATAACACACAATTATCCTTGCTTTTATTTATTGGTTTAATTCCATAATCTCGGGCTTTTTTGGCGTCCGTCAGGAACTGAATTTCAAAATAAATATAACAGGAAACAGACGTAGGCATTTCGAGCGATTACCCAAGATTCTCAGCTATGGTTTTAAGCTCACTGATTGGATGTGTTAGCCGCAATGCATGCTGGGATTTGGTGTTTATATTATATGAAATCCGGAAAACATTTTAAAAGTATAAAATAATACTTAATTCCGAATGCTCTTGCTTTTCTCTTTGAAAGTCATCACATAACGGCATTGTAATACACGGTTCGGCTGTATTACATACTACAGATCTGCCGTAGTTATTTATTTAGAGAGCCCTGATGATAAGACCTTTGGAAAAACTGGAAGAAATGGCGCCGAAACTGAATACTTGACGTGGATCATAAATATATCAACAATTAAATAACATCTTCAATTTATCTTCACACAATACGTCTCCTTGCAGTATCAACACTAATTCGGCTGACTTTTACATTTGATCTAATTCATAGATAGGTTATATTTACACCATAACGGTGCACAGCTGATAAAAAAGGACTGTAGTTTTCAAAGATATTACTGATTTTCTTTGAATGTAAGAATGTAAATACTGAGTCTGAAATAGTCTAGCAATATGCTGTAAAATGATGTGAAAGCATGCATAAAACTATACATCTTCAGATGTTGTACATACACACTAATAATACAAAGTTATTATGGCTGTGTGCACCTTGTGTGCACCTCCTAGTGGTTAAAGCACGTTATTGAATTATTGTTTGTATGTGTTATATTTGATTAAAATATTAAGAGTACATACTTTCATAGGGGGAAAGTAGAAATATAGAAATATAGAATATACAAAATCAAGAAGATACTATAAGTGATCTCTACAATAAAACAGTTTAGTGCAGGATGTACACAGATATTAATAGGAGGAGGTGCAAAACAGAAAAACGGATTAACCTTTATTTAAACATTAAATATTAAATATTAAGCCTGACAAAGTAATTAACGTCTAATATATTGCTTTCCTGCAATGTTAACTATGTTGAAGCACTTATTTTAACTGATATTATACACATTAATTATACTCTTATGTAGATAGAATAAGAAATGTGCAGAATATGACAGTTTAATGGTGGAGGTACACACATATTGATAGATGTCTTGTAATGCACTGTTGAGGAACCTGTGACCCAAGTTTTTCATTCATTGCATAACTACACCGTAGTTGTGTATGATATGTCAATAAACCTTTGAAAATCTTGAAAGGGATGTGCAAAATAGCCATACAGTCTTTAATTAACTATTAGTAGAGAATAACGAGTAATGAATATACTTTATTACTTGATTCCATTCATGTCAATTGCAGATACATGTTTAGTCTTCTCAAGCACCAACTATCAAATATCTCTCCTGATTGTTGGCACTTGACACTCACCTTACCTGAATTTTACTCAGGTGTAACTAAAGTCTGATTTAAGGGTTGTTTATATTTCACATAATTAATCAGAATCTGCAAAGTAACTCAAATAAATGCAGTGGAGTAAAAATACCAGGTTAACCTCTGAATTGTAGTGGAGTAGAATTACAAAGTAGCAATGAGCTGTCATGTGGGTATATATTAATGCTGCGCATTATGGACACAAGTGATTTTCACCCATTTATTAGGGCCTGAGCACGTAGTGCAAAGACCTATTGAAATCGTCAGTATTATTATTCTTCTGTTACCGGTTCTGCACTTTCGACCTGTTTTTGAGGGGGTTACGACACTATTCATGTAGCGACATTTGGCAACGCCGCCAGGACCGGTGAAAATGTTAACATTCTGGATTCGATGGGAGAAAATGTTTCAACTTGCTCTCTAGCGCCACCTGTGTAAATTCAGTGTTTCGAAAAATGTACAAAGTCGCAGCGTAAGTCTGACGGACCTGAAATTTTGCACACTTATCCGGGTGGAGCAGCTCTACATATTATCCTCTCATATCCCGAAGCTCCGCCTACTTTGATTTTTTTAAATTAGCATAATGTGAAAAACATTGAAATATTAACTTAAATTCCAATTTCTTGATTTTCCAAACCAAACTTAGTGCACAGCATCAATGGAGGGGCAGACACATTACCGTACAAAATAAGCACGAGGTGTGGAAAAATGTGGCCGACATCAATCAAAACGTATTAGCAAAAGGGTGTGGCCTACACATAAATGCTCACAATTCATCCAAAATGTATCCAAATATCACAGATTTCGGTGGATAGGTTCAGTGTGTCTTGGGGAATAGGCACAACAAACAATGTTCATTTCGAACAATAGGGGGCGCCAAAAACACAACTAATTTATATCTCAAGAACCGATGGACTAAAAAAATATATATTGTCATAGACATACTGGCAGGGTGAGTATAAACTGAGATTTAAAGGGTCGCAACCAATGAAAAATGTGGGCGTATCCTATTCAGTTTTTTCTCGAAATCGAAGGGTTAAAAAATGTACCGAGCCATAAGTAGGGGAGAAAATGAGTTACGGCCTTTCAATTCGGAACGCATGTCACAGCCCACAACCTTTTCCAGACTGTAGAAAAAAATCGGACGTTTTAGCAAATATGTCTCAGTAGCGCCCCCTATTGTGCGGTAGTCAAAA